>NC_141541.1:125640000-125820000 GCF_021556685.1 Rattus norvegicus | reverse complement strand
TAACTCAGCTTACCCATTTCACAGGTGTCACTGAGGGAAGCCAAGGCAGGGATTCCAGCAGGGCAGGAAGCTGGAGGCAAGAGTCAGAGCAGAGAGCAGACCACAGAGGAACACTGCTTGCACACTTGCTCTGAGAGTTTTCGAAGCCTGGTTTATTATACAACCTAGGACCACCTGCCTCTGGGAGACACCACCCCGGTGACTGAGCCCTCAACTGTCAATCATTAATCAAGAAAATGCCCTATAGATGTGCACTCAGGACAATCTTAGAAGGGATCTGGCAATCAAGGGTCTCTCCTCCAGGGTGACTCTAATTTGTTTCAGGTTGACAAAAGAGTAACTAGGCCAGCCAGCAACACAGGGAGACATCATTTCAAAAAAAACCAGACAAGCAAACAGAGCTTGTGATCACATTCTACCACACGCTTAAGGCAGGGTCAGATGGTCTTTCCCCTAATGACGGACGTTTAGGCTGCTTCTAGTTTATTCTGCCCCATGGGTTAAAAATGGGATTTTTCAAAGCTGGGGAACGTAGAATTGATTTGTAACTGCCCTCAGATACTTGGGAAGCTGAGGGAGGAGAATCAGGCACTCAACGTCATCTCATAGAACAAAACAAAACAAAAAGAATTTCAGGCTGGGCAGGATCCACCAGCACTCGAGAGACCCCAGGAGGGTCCTGACTTCCGGGTCATCCAGACCACACGCTCACACACTCACACCTTATCTCCAAATGTAAAATAAAATGTTCCAGGATGAAAGTCTCCATATTTTAAATCTTTACTTGAATTATTGTTGCTCTAAGCTTTCTAACTGAAGTCTGTTATGTGTCAAAGTTGGGTTTTCGGCTCCCTAGAGGGAAAGCCCTTCCTATTTGACTGACACCCACTCCTTTACCAGAGATCATAAAAACACCAAAAGTTACTCTGTATAAATGTCACCTTAGAGACTTTTCTGAGGCAGATTGTGAGGCACCAGTCAACCAACCAGCTTGACTTCTTAAGCCCTTGATGTATTTTCAAAGACTCTCTGTGCTTGAAATGCCACCCAAGCCCTCAAAGTTTCACCTATCAGTCACCTGGGGTCGGAGGGATGACATTAATGTGGACTTGAAGAAATGGCCTGTAACGTGTGCCAACAGACTAAGAGGGACACCCCCATCTTTGTCAACAGTGCCACAGAGGAATTTGTTATAAGTAAATTAAATATGTCCACGAAATGAAGTAACAAGGTATTAACTGCAGGTAAGTTGACATCAGATGTAGACACAGATGTAGCAGATAGATCAGTAGATAAAGAGTCTAGGATGCTGGCTCAGATCTATAAACTCAGCACTTGGCAGGCTGGAAAAAGAAGATCAGGAGTTCAAGGTTAGCCTCGACTTCTAGTGAGTTTGAGTTTAAGGCCAGTCTTGGGGCTGGGGAGATGGCTCAGAGGTTAAGCATGCTGACTATTTTGCCGGAGGACTCAAGTTCAATTCCCAGCACCTACACCATCTGTAATTCCAGTTCCAGGGGATCTGATACCCTCTTGTGGCCTTCACAGGCATGAATGTGGTGCACAGACCGACAAATACACAGGGAAAATACTCATTCGCATAAAATAAACAAGGAAATAAATTTTTTTTTTTAAAAAAGAGCCTAACCTGGTTGACAACAAGACTGTCTCAAGAACAAACAAAAACAAGCAAACAAACATCTAACACAAAAAGGGATGGAAATGAGAACCACTCAAAGCTATGGTAAGATAAGAATTTATAAATCCCGGGTGGATTTCTATTTATGGTGTGTGTGTGTGTGTGTGTGTGTGTGTGTGTGTGTGTGTGTGTGTTTAGTTGAAGCAAATGGGGTAAAAGATGGTCTGAAAGGGTTTGGCTTCTTTATTTTTATGTTTGGTTGCATTTGCTATGGTTGCATGTGTGTGTGTGTGTGTGTGTGTGTGTGTGTGTGTATGTGTGTATGTGTATGTACCTACCTGTGCGTGTACACATGTGTGTATACCTCTGTGTGTGTGGTGTGTGTATGTGGTGTGTGTGTGTGGTGTGTGTGTGTGTATGCGGTGTGTGTGTGTGGTGTGAGTGTGTGTGTGGTGTGTGTGTGGTGTGAGTGTGTGTGTGTGCGGTGTGTGTGTGTGAGTGTGTGTGTGTGGTGTGTGTGTGTATGTGTGTGTACCTACCTGTGTGTGTACACATGTGTGTATACCTCCGTGTGTGTGTGGTGTGTGTGTGGTGTGAGTGTGTGTGTGTGGTGTGTGTGTGGTGTAAGTGTGTGTGTGTGTGTGCGGTGTGTGTGTGGTGTGTGTGTGTATGTGTGTGTACCTACCTGTGTGTGTACACATGTGTGTATACCTCTGTGTGTGTGGTGTGTATGTGTGGTGTGTGTGTGGTGTGTGTGTGGTGTGTGTGTGGTGTGTGTGTGGTGTGTGTGTGGTGTGTGTGTGTCTGTGTGTGTGTCTGTGTGTGTGTCTGTGTGTGTCTGTGTGTGTGTGTCTGTGTGTATGTATGTGTCTGTGTGTGTGTGTGGTGTGTGTACCTGTGTGTGTACAGATGTGTGTATACCTCTGTGTGTGTGTGTGTGTCTGTGTGTATGTATGTGTCTGTGTGTGTGTGTGGTGTGTGTACCTGTGTGTGTACAGATGTGTGTATACCTCTGTGTGTGTGTGTGATGTGTGTGTGTGGTGTGTGTGTGTGTACCTGTGTGTGTTCAGATGTGTGTATACCTCTGTGTGTGTGTGATGTGTGTGGTGTGTGTGTGTGTGTGTGTGTGTGTGTGTGTGTGTGTACATGCTGGGGAGGCATAAATGCCTCAGGGTAAGTACGGAGGTCAGAGCACAGCCTAGTGGACTCTGCTCTCCTGAACTGAGGTCGTCAAGCTGACTCAGTAAGCACCAGTATCTGCTGAGTCATCTCTCGGGCCCAGAAGGACTTCTTCAAAAAAGTATATTTGTGGAAAATATCTGAACAGGAGCAATCAAGTCCATGGCAGTCAAATGTGCATCTTATAGATACTTAATTTTCTTCCTTTTGTCTGATATCTTTCTAAGTATTTGCTTGGTTTAGGACCCCAGGACGGGTATTTTACATACCAGAGCAGACCTGGCCTCCAAGTTCTCCCAGCATCCCTCAGTCCCTTCCCAGCATACCCTGACCCCAAATCTTAACTTTCCAATCCAGGGGCTGGGTTGCCCTTCCCCCAGAGGCTCCTCCCTATATAATCCAGACATTTTTGGGTCTCTTTCTTCTTCTCCTTCTCTTCTCCCTTTCCAAGCCTGCCCTTTCTCTCTCTCTCTCTCTCCCGATACCCTTGGCGACATGCCTGACCTTAATCCTTTAGGCCCGTGAACTACCAGAGAGCAGCTTCCCAATAAACCTGCTTTTGATCAAATCTAATCTGGTTTGGATTGGTTTATTTCATCAACCACGGAGAAGCAACCTATCAGTTTTATGTTATAGGCTTATATTACTATCTTTGTAACAAAACGCACATCAGCATATTCCTTCCTTTCTTGCCCTCCCTTTGGTAGTTTTGCTATCCCTTTCTTGAGTCTTCAGTGAACAGGGGGATTCACTTGATTAAGGCTTGAACCTCCCTCCGGCTTACTGTGATTTCTATCAGCTAGCAAACGTGGGAGCTGTGACAGGCAAACAGAGCTCGCTGCAAGCTGAGGGCTCTGTAGGGGCTGGTGACACTCAACTCCACAGAACTTCTCTCAAAAGAAAAATCAGCTTCTACAAGTCGACTGCTCATAGAGACCATTTGTTTACTAATTGTTTCCGTGACTGTGCCTAATCTCACCTCACAGGAAGTGCACCAGGACACAGGGCTTAAGACTCTCCAATTCGAAAGCATCAATTCTAAGGTCCAGAAACTCCTAGAGCTTTAGTCAAGGAAGGAAACTTAGGCAGGGAAAAAAAAAAAAAAAAAAAAAAAAAAAGGTTAAGGCCATGTGTGACAACCCACGTCTGTAATCCCAGAACTCCAGTGAAGTGTGAGTTCAAAGCCAGACTGTGCTACAAATGTGAGACCCTGTCTCAGAGTCTTGTCAACAGATGAATGGATAAAGAAAATACTCCCCTCCTCTGTGTGTGTGCGCGTGTGCCTGCCTGCTTGCCTGCCTGCTTGTCTGTCTGTCTGTCTGTCCCAGGACATGAAAACAGACTGGAATAAGGTAAACATAGGGAGGAGAAAGAAGGACGGGAAGACAGGGAGCAAAGACATCATTTATGAAGCCCAACACTATGAAGAAATAATGTGCCAATAAATTAAGAAAGCCAAACCTAAGAAATAACAAAATCCCCAATCCAACCTGGATGGGTTTAGAGGCACTCGGCTAATAACCAGGATACCGCGCCAGGTCTCGGCTCCTGGCTCTGTGACCTCTGGCAAAGGTCCCTCAGGCAACGGGACCTCTGGTGTGGAACTCAAACACTAGAAATGAGGCAGAGCCTCTGCCAGAGCTCGGGGGACGAGAAGGCAGTTTGGGTCAACGCTGGAGAGGAGGTTAGGGAAGAGAGGCCTGCCTGCTGCAGCGGCTCCCTCTGCATTCCAGACAAACAATAGCTCTGGAAGAGGTGTGAATGACACCCCACCCCCACCATTAACCTCAAAGAGGTGTTAATTTCACAGTCAAACTGAAGACCATTTAAATTCAGGCAGTGTCACAAAAACAACCATTTATTTGGAAGCAAAAGAACAATTTGTCTCTTTTCTTGTGCATGGCCTGCCCATTAATTTCTCCGGGAATAAAACGTCTTCAAACAGATTCTCCTTGATCCGACCCACTCAAGATCTTTCAACAAAAAGAAAAGCCACTTCCTCTCTCTTGGGGGGGCGGGGGGGGGGGAGAGGACGGCCGGGCAAGAATGGAAGTCGACTCCTAGGAATGCCGGGTCTGGAACCAAAGCGAAGGCGCAACTCGAGGTGTTTCTCGTCAGCCCGAAAGGCCCCTTTGACACTTTGTGGACGGGACGACACTATTTCTCTCCTGTTGCCCACTCCATGATTTGGTTTGGGGTGGTTTCTTTATTTTGTGGTTTCAGCCTCGGGGGTGGTTGCCATTGGAGGGCTCTGCAGCGATGGCAGGGACGATAGGAATGTCCTATCTGTCTCTGGGCCTTTGGCAGCACCCCATCACATCTCCGCTCTAGCTGACCGGCACACATCCCCCTCCCAACCTCACCTATCACGACGCAAAAAGTCTCCAGAAGTCACAACTCACTGCAGGTGGGAGTCTAATCCCAGCAGTCACCTTGAAGTGCGATACCATCCTAGCCCTCAAAGGCACCCCGAAATCTTTCCTAGGGAGACCCCACACTTCATGATTACGCTTTCCCGGCCTTGGTGGTAGGCTACCACACCATCTACAAAAGGAAATTAAACAAACAAGAATGTCGGTCTTGAGGAAAATCGTGGCAGTAGAAAGAAATTGATTTTTCCACTCTGCTCCCTGTTGACGGTGTTTCTACTCCATGTCCTTGCATCTCCCCGGCGCAGGCCTCTGTTTTCATAGTCGCTAAGGGTCCAGTATAATAGTAACACTTCTATAAATTGTAACCTAGCCTATGACTCTGGCTGTCATGACATTTGGGTGTCACTAGAATGGACTTTATCAATATACCTCTCAAAGCTTTTCATAGTGAGCAGGGATATCCTTCAAAACGAATCCACCGAGGGTGTAGTTTGATTGGTACAATGCTTGCCCACCACGTGCAACCTTAGGTTTAATCTCCAGCACTGCATAGATCAAGTGTGGTTCCACATGCCTGGGGTCCTAAAACTGCTGTCACAGGGTCACTTAGAGCTCAGCCTGAGAGGTCCTTGAGACCCTGCACCTAACCATGAGACAAGGAAAAAAATAAGAATAAAATATTAATGAATGAAGTAATTTTTACTACAGGAGATCTTTGACTTCCTACTCTTACAACAAAACCATGTTTTTCTTGACTTTCCAAATTTATTCAAAATATATTCTTCTCTGGGCTGGAGAGATGGCTTAGAGGTTAAGGACACTGGCTGCTCTTTTAGAGTTCCTGAGTTCAATTCCAAGCAACCACATGGTGGCTCACAAACCCTCTTCTCTCTCTCTCTCTCTCTCTCTCTCTCTCTCTCTCTCTCTCTCTCTCTCTCTCTCTCTCTCTCTCACACACACACACACACATATCTCACTGCCTGTACTGCCTGTACGTACCCCCACCGCTGGAGTACAGACCTGTGTTCGGTTACTTGGATAGCTGTAGAGGTCTCTGATCTCATCTCCATGTTTCTGCTTTCACCTGTCAGTCTGTTATAAATGTAACAACTGGGAAATCCCTGAAAACACAAAACAGGTCCGAGGATTCTACCCACACCTCTCCCCCCACCCCCGCACCCCCAACAGCTCCCAGTCCTTCCCCAGAATCCTTTGGTGTCTTAGGCCGGTCTATGTGAATTCTTCCCCTGGCTTGCTCAGTTCCCTCTTCATTGTGCTGGTCATATCACTGAATGCACCAGGTATTCCGATTCGGAAACACTTAGCCTCGTATTCTGAGCCCTCCTAGTCTCATGTTCTGAGTGCTCGGTCCCCGTAAGCAGCACTATTTTAAAGACCGAGGATCCTTTAAGAAGCAGGATGGTGGAAGGAGAGCTCTAAGAACGGGGCCTCCTCGGAGAGTCTCTGCCGTCTGCTCTGCCTCTGTGGTATGACCATTACGCTCCTACCTCTGCAGATCAAACTTCTTCACTTCACTTTCCTTGCCCCGGTGAACTGGGATACTCTGAAACCACAAGTGAAGCTGACCTCATAAGATGTTACTGTCCGGGCATTTTATCTGAGAGATCTCGGAGTAACTCTACTCCAAGCACACTCTCATCTCAGAGCCTTCATGCTGCAGTCCCCCCAGAGAGGCGTTCTCCTCTCTGAAGATCCCACCTGCTTCTTTCAAATCTTCATTCCAACGTCTTCTTCCCAATGGAAGTTCCTCCGACTGGGCTACATTGTGACTCTCCTGTGTATATTGTTACTTAATTTCCCCTTACTGCCTCTATCACCAGCTACACTTGAATGCAGGGCTCCCCGTCCACATTGCTTGCTACTAAGTCTCTAGAAACTAGAACCCGCACAGGGTTGTGTCCAGGTATTGATTAGTTGTTAACAAAAAAAGAATGAACCTAAAAGAAGAATCGGCATTTGAATCCGAGTTGCCAGCCTCTAACCCTATTCTTTAAAGGAGCCTCTATTAGGCTGTGCATTAGAACCCCCTGGGAGATGGGCCATTCTGGTCAAAATGAAGGTCCTTGGAGTTCATGCTGGACTGAAATATATCATGATGCATAGCATATTTGGAAGATGGTATCAAGAATTCCCCTGACTCCACCTTAGACAAAGAAGAACTGGCAGCCAAAGATAGCTGGGAAAGAGGCAGAGTTTGTGTTTCCCATGGATGAGCTTCCTAATTGTTTACCGGGTACCACTCAGTCAGCCCCACATACAAGCAGCGGCAAATGCACTCTCAGCAGATGTATGTACATCTCTATGCCTGCAACCGTAAAACAGCAGCAGCAGCAGCAGCAGCAGCAGCAGCAGCAGCAGCAGCAGCAGCAGCAGCAGCAACAACAACAACAGTAGTAAGAATAGGCCATCAATTTGAAGAGTAAGAGGAGGAGAGGACCCAGGAAGGGTTGGAGGGAGGAAAGGAAAAGGTGAAAAAGACATAATTATATTTTAATTAAATGTTCAAAAGTCCCCAGAAAGTCCAAACCAGTTGGTTTGCTAGCCGAAAGGGCCTATCAGGATGGCTTAGTGGGTAAAGGCGCTTGCTGTCAATCCTGAGCACCTGGGTTAGACTTCCAGAACCCCTAAGGTTGAAGGAGAGAACCAGTCCCTGAAAGTTATCTTTCGACTTCTATGCATGCTCTCTGTCTCTCTGTCTCTCTGTCTCTCTGTCTCTCTGTCTCTCTGTCTCTCTCTCTCTCTCTCTCTCTCTCTCTCTCTCACACACACACACACACACACACACACACACACACACACACACACAGTATAGCATCCATGAAGACTATCAACGAGTTCTGAGGTGTGACCCAGATATGCCCTTCCTCACGACCTAATACTTTAGAGTTCAGAACCTGAGGCCAGGCTCTCAGGCTGAGAACCTTGACTCGGAGCCAGAGTCCAGTCTTCTACAGGATCAGTAAACATTGACAAGGCTCAGTGACAAGGCTCACAGACGATTCCTCCTGCTAATCATAATCTATGCAAGTCTGCAGAGACAGTAAGGTCTATACCCTTGTTGACTGAATGTGGACTAAAAGCAGCCACTGTTGGGAAACTGAGAGGCATCCGATGCAGGTTCAGTCTGGTCCAGAGCCGTGGTACAGAGACAACATTCTCAAGTCCGGAGCACGGATGACTCGAGAAGTTACTGATAAACCCCACCCTCATCCCGTGAGATGTGGATTCATTTACTCTAGGGTGAGAACTGGACATTGGAATTGGAATGATGGGGCCGGGGGTGTCACTAAGTAGCTCTGGCTGTCCTGTAGGCCAGGCTGGACTCACAGAGACCTGAGTGGCTCTGCCTCCCAAGTGCTGAGTTAGGAGAAAACGGTATCTTCAGATCTTTATTCCTATCCCTGGGGGATGAACGCCCAAATCTGGATGGTTTCCCGTTATCATTTGGGAAATAAATTCTATCACATATATTTACAGAAAAGCAGACGTTTTGCATCAATATGAATCTGTGTGCATGCTATCTCACCTCCAGCATAACAGGTTTTACCTAATCAAGGAGGAAGAAGTTAAAATTAAAAATCGAGAAAAGCAAGGAGTCTTCACCCTTCGGAACTGACACCCAAGCACGGCGGAGCTCTGAGTGACATGCATTTCTGCTGGCATTTTGGTGGCAGCTCAACCAGAGTGCATGGCTGCCTTCTAGCCCTGTGCCGTTTTGGTTGTTGTTTTGTTTTGCTTCCCCAGTTCAGATGACTGCATCATATTCTTCCTCTTACAAGCTTGCTTTATACAGAGGATGACTAATTATCTCGAATCCATCCTATTAACTGTCTAGCACTTCAGCTCGCAGAGATAACCTGCAGCCTGCCTCCCTTGTGAAGATTACACGAGATAAGGGAGACAGGGCCGCTTTGAAAAGGATAAAGGAGCTATAACCCCCGGGAGACAGGAAGCATCTTTATGAGAACTCCATTTGTTGAGGCCTGATGCAGCAGGCTTTGGATAGTCAAAATGGTTCACGTCTGATGCTAACAGTAACCTCGCAAAGTCTCCTCTTGCTCTTTTATGGATGGGAGGCTCTGGCTCAGAGCGATTCAGAGATGAAGTCAAGGTCACTCATGACTGTACTGGAGAAAGCCAGTTTGTAGCCACTTCTTAAAAAAATTAATTCCTGTTTCTTATATGAAGTGATGTGTTTCCTAAAGATGATTTCCTTCAAGTGCATGATATATTCTGACCGTACTCACCCTCATATGCCCCTCTGTCTCCTCCATTTCCCCTCCTTCAAGTCTTTTGATTTTCCCTCCCCCACCACATGCACAGATGGATATACATGTACATATACACACATGTTGCAGAGGGTGACTGAATTGTGCTGTAAATTGGAGTTTGTACACATGTACACAGGTGGTCTATGCATTTATTCAAATGAGAGAATATGCACTATTGGTCTTCCTGCGTCTGGTTTATTCCATTTCATAGGACAGTCTCCAACTTCATTCTCTTTCCTGAAAGTGACAGGTTCATGGTCTTTATGGCTGACCATAACTCCATTGTGGAGAGAGCCAAGCTTTAAACCCAAATGTTCTCAGCGCTGAAGTCAATTCCTCTGGCAGCAGCCATCGAGAGCCGTGTATAAAACAGTGGGCTTTATAGAAAATGTAATGTCGTAGGATCAGAACAGGCTGTTGAGCTGCAGAAGGTTGTTAAAATAAACCAAGGAGCTTATATGGTGGTGGGTATGGGGCTTACTTTGTAGAGAGATTTCAAATCAAAGTGCTATCCCATGTTTAAATTACGACAGCCATTCTAAGTAGACTCTTGTAGAACTAGAGACCATTAGATGTTCACTAAAATTTTCAAAGGTCACTTAGTTTTGCAGACTATCAAGACCTGCTAGGCATATAGTTCTAAGATGTGCTGCAGATGGACTCGGTTTAAGTTGTGCGTGCCTGTGCAGCACTCCAAAACTCTAAAATGTTTTCTAATTTCTTAAAGAGGAATGCATGTGTGCCTGGGTGTGTAGCTCAGCTGGTACAGTGCTGCTTAGAGCACACAAGGCCCTGGGTTGGATCCCTAGGACCCCATAAATCAGGAACACGCCTGCAGTCTCAGTATTTGGGGAGTAGAGGCAGGAGAATTAGTAGTGAGGACATCCTGAGCTTAGGGCCAGTCAGGGCTACTTGAGAATTTGTATTAGAAAGGAGAGGGATGGGGAGGGGAGAGGGAAAGGGAGAGAGTCAAAGAGATGTGAGGAGGGAGAAGGGAGAAGGACAAAGTGGGGAGGGAGGGAGGGAGGGAGGGAGGGAGGGAGGGAGAGAGAGAGAGAGAGAGAGAGAGAGAGAGAGAGAGAGAGAGAGACCATGCTTTTGTGATGATGGGTTATAAATAGCGAAGTGCTACACACAACAGGAGGAAATATGTTATATAAACAAGAAAAAATCCAATAACTTGTGATCTATAAACTATATTTTGGGGGCGAGTATTTTCCAAGACAGGGTTTCTCTGTGTAGCTCTGGCTATCCTGAACTTCATTTACAGATCAGGCTGGCCTGGAAGTCACAGAGATCCACCTGCCTCTGCCTCTGCTGGCATTAAAGGTGTGGCTGCCACTCCTGGCTCATAAACTACACTCTAGGCAGCACAAACTTAAAAAAAAGTTACAGCCATGTCACCCACGGTAACGTCATCCACATTAACATGATTTGTCGCCCCTCTTTTCCCCACTGGAGGCGTCTGGACATCTTTATTTTTTCCTGACTTACAGAGCCATTTTTCTAAAGGAGAAAAAAGTATCAGCCATTTACATCTGTGAATGAGATGACCCTTCTGTATGATTGCATTTTGGAATACCACACACTCACACACACCCACACCCACACCCACACACTCACCCCTCCCACTCACACACTCACTCACACACACTCACTCTCACACTCACACACCCACACACACTCACACTCACACTCACACTCACCCACACACACACCCACACACACACTCACCCCCCACATGCTCACCCCACACACACTCATACACACACTCACACACTCATTCACACACACACACTCACTCACACACATATACTCACTCTCACACTCACACACACTCACCCACACACACACATTCACCCCCCACACTCAACCCCCCCACACTCACACACTCACACACACACACTCACCCCCCACACTCACACACACACTCTCACACTCACACTCACCCACACCCACACCCACACACACACTCACCCCCCCACATGCTCACCCCACACACACTCATACACACACTCACACACTCATTCACACACACACTCACTCACACACATATACTCACTCTCACACTCACACACACTCACCCACACACACACACATTCACCCCCCACACTCAACCCCCCCACACTCACACACTCACACACACACTCACCCCCCCACACTCACACACACACTCTCACACTCACATTCACACACACTCACTCTCACACTCTCTCACACACACACACATACATACTTGAGTGTTCAAGTAAGACTGCTTTTTTGTGTGTGTGTTTTTGTTTGTTTCTCTGTGTATTCCTGGCTGCCCTGGAACTCACTTGATAGACCAGGTTGGCCTTGAACAAGTAAGACGTTTTCAGAAGGAACCAAATCACCGGAGAGACGGCTTAGCAGTCCAGGGAACCTTTCGCTCTTGCAGAGGACCCTGGTTCAGTCTGCAGAAACTGCGTGGTAGTGCGTGTCAGTCCGTGACCATAAGTAAGCCAGGCAGGCAGGTCGTACACAGAAAAACAGGCGAGCCCAATATCCACGTGCATAAAGGAAATAATCTTTAAAAGATAGTGGGGTTGGGGATTTAGCTCAGTGGTAGAGCGCTTGCCTAGGAAGCGCAAGGCCCTGGGTTTGGTCCCCAGCTCCGAAAAAAAGAAAAAGGAAAAAAAAAAAAGATAGAAGGAAGCTAGATCTCAAACGAATAGCCTGACTTTATACAACAAAGAGTCGGCAGCATTTCTCGAGCTGTGGGTCTTGACCACTTTGGGGATTGAACCACCTTTTCACAGGGTTTCCCTAAGACCCTGGGCAAATATAGATATTTACACTCCCATTCTTAACAGTGGCAAAATCACAGTTATAAAGTAGCAGCACATACAATTTTAAGGTTGGTGATGGGGCGGGGGTCGCCGTGACGTGAGAGACTATCTCAGAGAACCACTGATGCAGGGAATGAAGGACGGACTGAAAGTAATGTTAGCAGAAAGAATCCTAAGTGAAATCAGTGAAGCAGGGGCTGGAAAACAGCAAAGGAAAGCAGAAGTCGATACTTGGAAAAGGATGAAGAAGAGTAAGACAAAAAGATGACTCAGCTGGATGACATCAGAAGCGAAAGTGGGGCACTACTCCTAACCATACAGAAGTAAAAATGCCTCAAACAGAAAATATGAGCTGGCGGCTAATGGAGTAGAAAATCCACGGGAAATAGACAAATTCTTAGAGACACTCAAGTGACCTGAACTCAGAACACAGAAAATCGAACTAACCAACGAAAGGAAAAGTGTAGCTGTGACATGCACCCCTGTCCCCCCTTCTCTCCGAAATGTGAAGGGGAGTAAATGATAAGACTTAGATATACATTCCCACCCCCAACATTATACCCATGGGCACAAACCACCAGGAGAAGGGGCCCGTACTCCTGGTCATTAGGGAAATGGATGTTGAAGCCTCCTGAGACCGCTTCATACTGGATAGTGGCTGTGACTCATGCTAACAAGGTGTCCAAACCCTTACACTCTGTGAGAGGAGATGAGGAATGTGCAGCTTCAGCCTCCGTGCGAGACAACGTAACAGGGTCACCACATGACCCAGGGAGTCCCAAAGAATTGAAAATGAGCATTAAATAATACCTTGGTTTTAGAAAGATTTATTGCATTTTGTGTGCATGCGTGCATGTGTATGCGTGCGTGCGGGTGAGTGTGCATGTTTGTGTGGGTGAGTGTGATTGTGTGTGTGGGTGAGTATGCATGTGTGCACGTATGCATGTATGTGCATGTTGTGTGCGCGCATGTGTGGGTGAGTGTGTATTTAGGTGAGTGTGTGTGTGTGTGTGTGTGTGTGTGTGTGTGTGTTTGTAGGCTCTTGGGAAGAGGTCAGCAGACATTTCAGGGAGTTGGTTCTGCCCTTACATCGTATCGATGCGGGATGTTCCTCCTGCATGGGCCTGTTTGTGTGCACTTTCACTGGTTCTCCTGCCTGGTCTCCCTGTAGAACTAGAACTACAGACCTAAGCCCCACCTATGCCCAGTTTATGTGTGGTTCAGGGACCAACCTCACATTATTAGAGCTGCATTGCAAGGACTTTTACCCACGAGTCCTCCTACTGACCACACACCTAGGTATTCACAGCGGCTTTATTCTCGACAGGTCAAAGAGGAACACAATTCAAGAATTGAATGCAGAGGGTGAATTGAAAACAACACGTGTAACATCCCGAAACACAGGGTTTTGATCACCTATAAAACAAAACGACACAGTGATCCAAACTGGGCTAAAATGAACACTGAGAACATTACAGAAGTCAGAGGCGGAAGCCAGGTGCACAGTGCATATCCAGTCCTTCGAAATGTCCGTTGCTGGTTAACCCACGGAGGTGGAAATCAAAGTTGTGACTTACAGGGACACGGGGGCTGGATATTGAGTAATAACTGCTTAGCCAATATGGGCCACCCTGTGGGGACGAGGATAAAGCTGTAGATGTGATTGTACACATAGTGTAGTGAAGTAGTAACACCACTGGAGTGGGCTCTATTTTATTTTAGTTTTTCAAGACAGTAGCCCTGGCTGTCCTAGAACTGGGCAGGGATCCCTTTGTCTCTGCCTCCCAAGTGCTGGGATTAAAAGTGTGCACCACCATGCCCTGAAAGGAACAACTACTTTAACCGGAGGGAATTCATACTAGGTACATGAATTCAGCTAGTAAACATAGCTGTCTTAGTCAGGGTTTCTATTTCTGTACTAAACATCGTGACAAAGAAGCAAGTTGAGGGGGAAAGGCTTTATTCAGCTCACACTTCCACATGGCTGTTCATCACCAAAAGAAGTCAGGACTGGAGCTCACACAGGTCAGGAAGCAGGAGCTGATGCAGAGGCCATGGAGGGATGTTACTTACTGGCTTGCTTCCCCTGGCTTGCTCAGCTTGGTTTCTTACAGAACCCAAGACTTCCAGCCCAGGGATGGCACCATCCATGATGGTCCCTCCCACCCTCCCGCCCTTGATTGTTAATTGAAAAAAGGTTGGATCTCATGGAGGCATTTCCTCAAGGGAGGCTTCTTTCTCTGTGATAACTCCAGATTGTGTCAAGTTGATACACAAAACCAGCCAGTACACTAGCCAACTACCCATGGCTGTGACATCATGGAACCTAGAAGAGAGCCTGCCAACAGCTACTATGATGAATTAATGTAAGTGCTGACTGTTTCTAAATACCGATTCTTAATACCTACAGATAAGCGCAGCTCTCTCCCCTTTAAAGAAGCTTCCTTTTGCAGGAGATGTAAACCATCACAGATTCACAACTATCTAAAATGCAGAGAGCAACAGACTATGGGGTACCCATTTCTAGGAGGTTTATAACACAACCCTTACACCTAAGACTTAGGAAAGGAGAGAGGATGGGACTACTTTAGAAGTCAGAGCACCAGGATGCCTGCTGTAAGATAATGCCTGCTATAAGACAGTGTCTTCTATATGTGACAGGAAAACTGAGCCTATAAAAAGACATGGTTGCCTAAACAAGACTGTATAATCACACCACCAGATGACATGCCAGCGTGGATGGGGTACATCTCATGGTACCCCACTCCTAAGTGAAGAGCTACAGGCGACTAATGGTAACCAAGAGAGGGGAAATCAGTCTTCTCTGGGAACTAAGTCACTGATAGGTTGTCTGAACTCCAAATGGCCAGCCCTAAACATACATACAGACGAGCAGCATTGAATGGACTTGGCAGGTGTATAAACACATACATACATACATACATACATACATACATATATACACACATGCATACACGCATGCACACATACACACATACATACACATAAATGCACACATACACGCACACATACATTCACACATACATGCATATACATGCATACATATGTATACACACATACATACACACATGCATACATAATACACACATACACACATACACATATATACATATACACAAAAACACATACACACATGCATACATCCGTACATAATTCACACACACATATACATACATATACATGCATTTGAGAGTGTATGTGTATTAATGAAAGAGGTCAATGACAACAGGGACTTGGGTTCACCTGGAAGGAGCTGGAGTGGGGTAAGGGAGGGTTTGAAGTGATATAATTACAGTAGTCATGTAGGAAAGCCTCAAAAAATGTTAAAGACTAAAGAGACTAAAATGATAAATCTCACATTACATGAATTTCACTACCCAACATAGTGGAACATGCGAAGGTCCACGGAAAGACGTGATTCCTGATGTGCACTGATTATTAAAATCTTTCTTTACGTATTTTGTGGGAGGCGTGGGCATGCATTGCTATGGTGCACATCCTCTGCCCTTTCAGGCATCCTCCTGAGGTAGCTAACCTTTCCAGGACTCTGAGGGTTTAAGCAGCTCTTCCCTCACAAGCTTCAAAGGAACTTGTAATCTCTCTGCTGCTTCAGCCACCCTTCAAATCAGAACTCAACATCTTTGGCAATCCGCTGCGCTAAACTCGGGCAGACTCCAGATTCAGCAAGCATGGAAGAAATTCTGTCTTCACACGTGTGTTTGGTGCGATGAGCGATGGGGTGGGAAGGGATGGAGGTGACACCAGGGACCATTATGATTGGTAGTGATTCAGGGAGAAGATTCCCACATGCGAGTAAGATTTCTGATAACGCAGTAAAGCTGAGTCCCAGCTTAAATTGATGCAGCTCTTACACTAGGGGGCCAGCTCCACAGGGCTCAGTCTCCTGCTAGAACTTCAAGACCGGAGCTGCCTGAACTGCAGCTCCTCAAAGCTCTTCCGGCTGCCTTTTGCACATATTCTGAGTTCCCTCTTCTTTCTGATGTGTAGTAAGCACTTAAAGATGTGGTGACTGACAAAGGACGATTATGAAATAATTTTTAATTCTAAGCATTTTCCTACAGCAGTCAAATAGAAGGTTATGGGACACTGCCCTTTAATAATATGTATTTCATAGCAATCAAATTTCTCCAGAGAAACCCCCACTAGGAGGGGTGTGTGTGCATGTGTTTGTGCACGTGTGTGTGTGTGTGTGTGTATGTGTGTGTGTTTATGACACATATGCATGCACAGGGCTCTTGCTTTTATTTATTTATTTATTTTAGGAAGTTGGCTCATGTGTTGAGATGTGTGTGGCAAGTTTGGAAAGGAGCTATGCTGGCCGCTACACCAACACACTCTACTGTGTGACAAACTTGGGGTCCCTAGTGCAGGTCAGCAGGCCTGAAACTCGAGACTGGACTTCACAGCATTGAGATACAACTTCCTCTTTTCCAGGTTTTTTCTTATGGCCTTCAGTGGATTAGATGAAGCCTACTGGCTCAATTAAAGACCAATCCCCAGGATGAAGTCAACAGATTATGAATGTTAACCATGTATAAGAAAGATATTCACATTGGCACATACAGATTAGCATTTGATTAAATGCCTGGCTATTATAGCCTAGCTGATATTGGTTAGGATCCACACCTCTCTATCTGACTTACAAGTAAGTGGCCCGGAGGCTGGAACACAGCTTCAGTAGGACCGTGACGTACATATGCCTCCATCCACACCTCTGTTGTTCTTGGCTCTATGTCACTACTCCTTACAGAGATGTCTGCTGTCTATTTGCAGGTTTCTCTCCGTGGTACTCTTGGTGAAAGGTGATTTTCCCCTCCATGAGCAACCCGGCACTACACTTTGTCTGGTTCCCAAGTCCATTGATCGACTTGTTTTTGGCTACTTGACCATCACAAGATTGTATGACAGTCTTCTATGCCATGGCTCCCACACTCAGTTGGACAGGTCAGATAGTACAGAGACCTGTACAGTGGGATTCACATCCTAGACGTGTGAAAGGAGCACCACAGTGCATAGTGCTGCAACACCAAGCAGACATGCATCTTCCAAGTATCTACCTACCCATCCACCCATCCATCATCTATCCATCCAGCCATACATCATCCATCTATCCATTGATCTATCCATCCATCATCCCTATCCTCCATCCATCCACCCACCATCTATCCATCCATCCATCCATCATCCATCCATCATCCATCCATCCATCCATCATCCATCCATCATCCATCCATCATCCATCCATCATCCATCCATCATCCATCCATCATCCATCCATCCATCACCCATCCATCACCCATCCATCCATTCATCCATCCATCATCCATCTATCCATCATCCATCCATCCATTCATCCATCCATCATCCATCCATCACCCATCCATCCATCATCCATCCATCCATTCATCCATCATCCATCCATCATCCATCCATCCATTCATCCATCCATCATCCATCCATCATCCATCCATCATCCATCCATCACCCATCCATCCATCATCCATCCATCATCCATCTATCCATCATCCATCCATCCATCCATCCATCCATTCATCCATCCATCATCCATCTATCCATCATCCATCCATCCATCCATCCATTCATCCATCCATCATCCATCCATCCATCATCCCTCCATCCATTCATCATCCATCCATTCATCCATCCATCATCCATCCATCATCCATCCATCCATCATCCATCCATCCATCATCATCCATCCATTCATCCATCCATCATCCATCCATCATCCATCCATCATCATCCATCCATTCATCCATCCATCATCCATCCATCATCTATCCATCCATCATCCATCCATCTATCATCCATCCATCATCCATCCATCATCCATCCTTCCATCATCATCCATCCATCATCCATCCATCCATCCATCATCCATCCATCCATCATCCACTCATCCATCCATCACCCATTCATCATCCATCCGTCATTCTTTCATCATCTATTCATCCATCCACCATCCATCCATACATCATCCATCTATCACCCATCCATCTATCATCCATCTATCATCCATCCATCCATCCATCCATTCATCCATCCATCCATCATCCACTCATCCATCCATCCATCTATCATCCATCCATCCATCCATCTATCATCCATCCATCCATCCATCTATCATCATCCATCCATCATCCATCTATTCATCCAGCCATCATCCATCCTTCATCCATCCATCTGCCCTCCACCCCAACCAAAATACTTACACCTGGGAATCCATATTCAATACTTCATTCTTTGGAGAAGATTCACACTGGTGTCTGTGTGAAAGGAAGAGTAGCCAAGTTCTCCCAATTTCAATTATGAAAAATCCTGAATGGGACGCTTGTGCTGTTCTGCTTCCCCAGCTTGCCTGCTCTTCTGCACGTATTTGGTAAACCCTTACCTGGCCCTGCAGTGTGTCAGTCACCACATTAGACCCTGGTCATTTGCCATTCAGCTCTTTTGGTCTAGTCATCCATATTTAAAAAAAAAAGTCATTTCTCCTCGGTTATGTGTTTTTGAAACTCCAGAGACAATTGGTATCTCCTGATTGAGACAGAGGAAGGTTTCTTTAAGTGACTATTTATGACACGGGGTGATGAGACGCTGCAGCCTGGGCATGTGGAAGGACTAAGACCACAGCCAGTGTGGCTAGGTGTGTACCGTGAATATGACTGTCTCAGGAGATGTTGGAGTCCCTGCCTGTGTGACTGCTAGTCATGGTGAATCAAGAAGATGGGCTGAGAAGGTTTTGTGAACCTTCTGCTTCTGTTCGTCTGTGAGGAGGGAGCCAAGTCTGGCAGGAGATTTAGCTATGAGTTCCTTTCCCTCAGTTTGTGAACCCATAGTGATAGCCCAATGGCACTTGGGAAACTGTCTTTCTTAGTCTGACAGGCTGGCTCTTCCTGGGGTGCTCAGGGCTGGAGCTGGTGCGATGAGCTAGTGTATCACTCGTCTAGAAAGCTGCCCTTTCTTTCCAAGATAGCGAAAGGGTTGTAAAGAACAATGATGTGGATTGTGCTAAGCAAAAAAGAGAAGAGGAGGAGGAGAAAAAGTGGGAGGAGGAGGAGGGGGAGAAGGGAGAGAAGGAGGAAAAGGAGGAGAAGGAGGGAGAGAAGGAGAAGGAGGAAAAGGGGGAGGAAGAGGAGGAGAAGGAGGGAGAGAAGGGGAGAAGGAGGAGGAGAAGGGGAAGGAGGAGGGAGAGAAGGAGGAAAAGGAGGAGAAGGGGGAGAAGGAGGAGGAGAAGGGGAAGGAGGAGGAGGAGAAGGGGGAGAAGGAGGAGGAGAAGGGGAAGGAGGAGGAGGAGAAGGGGGAGAAGGAGGAGGAGAAGGGGAAGGAGGAGGAGGAGAAGGGGAAGGAGGAGGAGGAGAAGGGGAAGGAGGAGGAGGAGTAGCACTCAGAGGCTAAAGGCTGCTAAGCATGAAAAAAATTTGACCCCTGTGTTTCATGCAGTGGGAGGACATAATGGACTCCTAAAAATTGTCCTCCAACCTTCACATGTGTGGCTATCTCTACCCTCAAATAAATAAAGGAATGAAATTAAAAAAAATTAAAGAAAAAGGGGAAAGTAAGAATAGGCCTTTGTGCGTCTACTTTCCCGTTTTCCTTGAGTCTCTCTGCAGGACACTCTTCCCACAGCTTAGACGCCATATTATTGTTTTCTAACATCCATATTCTCTTCACACTTCACATCTTTGAAATTGAGGATGCTTTCGTAAGACAAGGCATAGAGGCTGGAGACAGTGCAGTCAGAAGGCTGAGGCTGGAGACAGTGCAGTCAGCAAGCTCTTGCCACGCAAACACAAAGACCTAACTTATTCCCAGACCCTGTGCAAAAAAGCCACGTGTGCCAGCATGTGCTTGCAACCCTTCCCACCCCCATCCCCTACTCATCACACTTCTGCCATGCCTGCACCGGGGAGGAGGAGACAGGCAGGTGTCTGGGGCTCCCTGGCCAGGTAGTCCAGCTGAATTGTTAAGTTCTAGGCCAAGCAGGAAGTCCCGCCTCCAAACAGGTCAGCAGTATTCCTAAGGAAAGATACAAGAAACATTTCTCTGGCCTACACATCCATACACACACATACACACATATACATACATATACACATATACACATACACACATACATATACACATACACACAAAAACACACACACATACACATGCATAAACGTACACACATATACACACGCATACACATACGCACACATACACACAGATACACACATACACACATACACACATACGCATGCATACACATACACACATATACACACATACGCATACGCACACATACACACACATACATACACATATACACACATACATACACATACACACACACACATGTAACCATAGCACACTGATGATAAACACACGTATTCACGGTATATAAGACAAATGAGATGTGGTCTCCCTACATCCTAGGACTGAAGCCAGAGCTCATCTATTTATCTGTTTCATATGTTTTCATTACTCCTGAGGTCCCTATTTCAATTTTCTAATCACTACTTTGAACTTTATGTTTTTGTTTTTTCGAGGCAGTGTCTCTCTCTGTGTGGCCTGGGCTATCCTGGAACTCACTCTGTAAACCAGGCTGTCCTAGAGCTCACAGAGATCCATTTTTACCATCCAAGTGCTGGATTAAAGGCCTGCGCCACCACCTCCTGGCATATTGCAATCCTTTTGAGGGGAGGAGAGTACCTAGTCATTGCCAGGCCTTGGAGAGGCCATTTAGAGTTATTTTAAGCACACACTTCACTAAAAAGGAAACTGAGGCTCAGGAAGGTGAAGTCACTTGCCTGAGTTCCCACAGTCAACTTAGAGCCACAGGATCAGAGGCTCAGTGACAAACCCAGCGTCCGCTGCAGGGAGGTGAGGTGGGAGCCTGTGTGGTTTTGACAAGGGTGGGCTAGAATTTACCCTGGAAATCTTGACTAAAATGTTTTTGTGGGTCTAGGGCACAGTTGGGTTCACACCTAGGAAACTCTCTGGGGGTAGAGCCACAGCGTGGTTAAATTGGGTGACTCACAAGTGTGAAGGTTCATATTTTAGCACCTGGCAATCAGAGGCAAAATTAAAGCACTTAAAAATGAGCAGATGAAAAGTCACAGCCCTTGCAAGGGTTGCAGGCTGCAGCATGCACCATACTCCAGGTTGCACCGAAAGGCTGGATTACTTTCCAGTCCACCTTTGATTCAGGTTTAAACGGTGAAAAATGACAATGTCAGGGGGCAAGAGTTGAGCCCTGTCTCGGGGTCCTAGGCTGTCCTTGAGCAGACTCGGGTTGCAGAGCTCCTGAGTATGAAGGCTGTGATGATGCTTACTGACAGGGTTGGAGCAGAGGACACAGTGAGCTCCTCAGAGCTGAGTACAGCCCCTCATCTCCCTAGTCACTGCTCTGAAGCCCAGGAGAGTCCGGCAAGGTTCCCAGAACTTTTGTTTATCCTTTAATATCAATTGTGTTTTGCTTGTGAATCTGCCAGGGCTCCTGATCTGCAGTCACCGTTCCAGAGTTAAAAAACGGAGGATCCTGGCACTGTCTTGCTGGTGGATGCATTGGTGACCGGTATGTATTTGCGCTTATCTGTTTACCATGCTGGGCTAGTCAGCCCTGTGGTCCTTTTGATCCCAGTGCGCTTTATAAATGAAGACAAAAGAACAGATACTTGGAGTTCTCACTCTGGGCAGTTTTTCAGTCTCTCCCCACACTCCCAGCCATTTAGAGAGCTGATGTTTATGCTGCAGCTGAAGGGTTTCTGTTAGTACCACAGATGCTAGCCATCCACTGTGCTGAGACCCTCCCAGGCTGAAGAAGGACTGGAGGAGGGCTCTCCTTCAGAAGGTGGAGGAGAGTCTTGGTGCCTGAAATTAGAAAGAAGGTAAATAAGAATGGTATCTTTAAATATAACCACTTAAGCTGTCTTTGGTAGTGCAGGTCTACAATGCCAGCTACTCGAGGAGTTCAGGGAACAGGATAGCAAGTTGAAGGCCTGCCAGGACCACAGAGTACATTTCAAGGCTAGTCTGGCAACTTAGGAAGACTCTGTCTTAAAATAAATGGAAATAAATAAATAATACAAACAAGCAAACAAACAAAAACAAACAAATGGTTGGGGAGATAGCTCAGTGGGGGAGTACCTGCCTCATATGTGGGAAATCCTTAGTTTCAATGCACAACAAAACAAAGAAACCTAAGCTTTAACCATTAATAACCACCTCCAGACTATAGGGAGAATCACCTTCATTTTTCTGTTTGTTTGTTTATTTTTGTTTTTGATATACTGCTGGTGAACATGGACCAGAACTGAGTTAACCATCCTCTAAGGAATGAATGAATCTGTCTCTGTCAGGGAAAGAGCTTGATCCTATTCTCATGCTCTTGCCAGACCGCAGCACAGAACCCAGAACTGGCAAGATAAACTTGACTGTATGCTTAGGAAGTAAGCAAGCATTGGGGAATTCACAAGAAGGAAGGAACCCAGAGGTGGTGTGCAGGGGTAGGGGGGTGCCTGAGGACAGAGAGGATTGAAGATGCACTGTGACCAGCTGCTCATCATCCTGCCTCTGTGATGGACAAAATATAATTCCAAACAAACCCGTCCTTCCTTAAGTTTCTCCCATCAGGTATCTTGTCCCAGCAGGACACGAAGAAACCAACACACTTGGCAACCGATGAGCTCAGTCAGGTCATACCAAGCAGGCAGACTCAATGCCCAGTGTATGACTTCTCCAAGGATGGCTTCGAGCACCCCCTGGGTACCAAGACCTGAGGGCAGAATTGAGATGGATGTATAAGGACCATTTCCATCCCTCTGCACATTCACCATTTGTGGGTCGGGCTTTCCTGAAGATAGCCATCTGATTTAGTGAGACAGAATCTCATATACGTGTGAGCTATTGGCACTCCAAGATGGGATTGTGTGGGGCTTTGATTTGCATCTCCTGATGACTAAAGATGCTGAACTTCGTTAATGCACTTACCAGCTATTTGCGATTCTGTTCTATTCTCCTTCCCACCCTGATAACCTGTCTGTAAGACTGACTAAACATGCTGATCTCTAGCTCCATTCTTTGTCCCCCAAACATCATGTCTTTGTTACTTTTGGGGGCTTCCATAGCTGGGTTCTCATGAAGGCTGTGGCAGACATGGATGTGCAGGTGTGGTGATGTGCAGGTGTGTGATGTGCAGGTGTGTGATGTGCAGGTGTGATGTGCAGGTGTGATGTGCAGGTGTTCCCGTGGAATGCTCACACTCCTCCGGGCACAGCCCAGCACTCTGGGTTCAGATAGTAGCTCATTTTCAGCCCTTTGAGGGATTTCTCTACTGATTTCTGCAGTAGCTGGACTCTCCTACCAACAGTACCTGACCCTGCACCTCCTTACATGCACTTGTCTTTTTAGTTGTTTGTTGTCTCAGTTATTGCCACTCACTGGCCCCTGAAGCAACCTCAGTGGTGTTTTCAATTTCATTCTCTAATGGCTAAGAATATCGAAATCGAATATATATATGTATATATATATATATATACATATATATATATATATAAAATTTACAATGGCTGTTGTCAGTTCATATCAACACACACATGCACAAATACACACACACACACACACATATATAAATATATATATAATTGAATAGCACCCTCAGTTAGCTTACCCATTTGTTGTTTGGGTTATTTGTGCTTTAATTGTTTTATTTACTCATTATTTAAGCTTTTTAATATCTATTTTGTGTGTGTGGTGTTTTGCCTGCATATATGTCTGCGTATGCAATGCCCACAGAGGCCAGAGAGGGTGTCAAATCTCCTGGAACCAGAGTTAAAGATGGTTATGAGTCACCTCTGGGTGCTAGAACCCGAGTCTGGGTCTTCTGCAAAAGTGGTCAGTGCTTTTGACTCCTGAGCTGTCCTTCCGATTCCTATAAGGATTATTGCTTTAAAATCTACTGAGAGTTTCACACAAGTATCATATGAAGCTTTCATTTCTCCTCCAGCCCTCCCCAGACTCCTCCACAGCCTGTCCCCTTTCGTGTCGTTTTTTAAAAATCATACCATTTCTCATTAAGTGCCTGTATGTTCAAGGGGTAGAGGATATCCACACAAGCATGGGGAGCCCATTCCATGCCCTGCCCCACGCCTCTCCCAGCCACCACAAGCTTCTGAGTGTTCTTAGAAAATTAAATTGTGGTATGTGTGTGTGTGCATGTGTGTGTGTGCATGTGTGTGTGTGTGTGGTGTGCATGTGTGTGTGGTGTGCATGTGTGTGTGTGGTGTGCATGTGTGTGTGCGTGTGTGTGGTGTGCATGTGTGTGTGGTGTGCTTGTGTGTGTGCATGTGCATGTGTATGTATGTGTGTGTGTTTGTGTGTAATTGTGTGTGTGCCTTGTGTGTGTGTGTGTGATCTGCATGTGTGTGTCTTGTGTATGTGTGTGTGGTGTGCTTGTGTGTGTGTGTGGTGTGCTTGTGTGTGTGTGTGTGTGTGGTGTGCTTGTGGTGTGTGTGTGTATGTGGTGTGCTTGTGTGGTGTGCTTGTGTGTGTGTGTGTGCATGTGTATGTATGTGTGTGCCTTGTGTGTGTGTGTGGTGTGCTTGTGTGGTGTGTGTGTATGTGTGTGTGTGGTGTGCTTGTGTATGTGTATGTGTGTGTGCCTTGTGTGTGTGTGGTGTGCATGTGTGTGTCTTGTGTGTGTGTGTGATGTACATGTGTGTGTGTGGTGTACATGCGTGTGTGTGTGGTGTACATGTGTGTGTGTGTGGTGTGCTTGTGGTGTGTGTGTGTATGTGATGTGCTTGTGTGTGTGTGTGCATACATGTGACACATGTGAATGCAGTGCTCGTAGAGCCTTACCAATGGTGTCATCTCTCAGCAACTCAGCTTTTGAGTTCTTTATATATTCTAGATATTGATCCATCCCCACCTCCAGCCCCATCGGATGCAGCCGGGAATGATTTGTCTCCTGCTCTTCAGGCTGTCTTTTCACTCTGCAGATGGCTTCTTTGGCTTTATAGAGCTATGTAATTTACACTGCCTCTTGTCAGATCTTGTTCATTTCCTAAGCTACTGGCGTCTCCATTTTGTTCTTAGAAATAGTCCAGTTTCAGGATGACAAGGGTAGAAGTCGCTCTCTCTTTCTCGCTCTCTCATAAAAATCCAGCTGCAGAGAGTGGGGGGTGAACAGCGGCTGAAAAGTCTGAGCCCAGTTGGGGAGTAACCCCAGGTGCACTCCAACGCCTATAAATAATGGACACCAATGGGAGAGAAAAGGCAGGAAGTGTGGGAAGTGTCTGTCCGGGTTCCGGGGCCCAGTGGACCCGAAGAAGATTAAGTGTGAGAAATCACTCATCCTTGATACGCAGGCTTTGCCTTCTTGAGGAGCATTCAGCCTCAGCAAGCCACAGACGACAAAGTGTGCGCTCTTTTCACTTGGGAGGATTTAGCCAGTTGATTAGGTACAAAAAGAGGGAGTTTGGAGGGTCAAAGACTTAAGCCTTCACTTCTGGGAATTCTGGTGGCGCTCTCCGAGAGCATGCTCTCATCTCAGCTCTGGGACTCTCGTGGATAATAGCTCACATCAGAAAACCACGGTAAAGGTTTTGGCAAGTAGGAGCCAGGGCGAGGGTCCGGTGGGGAAGGGACTGTGGGAAGGCTCTGCTCCCTCCCTCATGGTTGGGGCACTTTTAAAAATATCGCACCGGGTCTGATATGAAATTGCTTCATAGCTGGCTGGAATCGGCAGGGCAAGCTATTAGAAATACACAGAGGTTCTCAAATGTCGTGAATTTACCAAAAGGCGACTGAATAAGCTGTGACTGTTAGAAATCATGAATTACTCAGCCATTTCTACCTACGAGAATGACAGTGGCCTATAGCTTAGTCCAATAATTTGGATATTAATTAAAGAGGGCCACCAAAACATAAAGTTTTATTTTTATTTTTATCTTGCTGTAATGCTTTGAAGTTAATCCAACAATTTGTTGAAGCAGCAGGAAAATCAGAGTGCACAGGACTTGTGTTTCCTGACAGGGAGTTCTTCTTTAGTATTACCCAATTTTTGAGCCACGTGTTGGAGGTAGAGTGGGGACATAATAAATATCTTAGGACTTATATAAAGAACTCATTCAAGCCCATGTTATATTTCAGATTGGAATCTCTACATTATTTTATTTTATTTTGGAAATGTCTCACGTAGCTCAGCCTGGTCTGAGGCTGAGTATCATCTTGGACTTGTGACCCTCTTGATTTGGCTTACAGGCCTGTACCCCTGAATTCCAACCTAACAGGCCTGCACCCCTGAATTCCGACCTTAAAGGCCTGCACACCGTGCATGCTAAGCTAGCTTTGTACTAACTAGACTTATATCCTTTATGGTTTAATCTCATTTTATTATATATACACGAATGTCTCACCTGTGTGCGTGTTTATGTTCCACACAGGTGCTTGGTGCCCGCAGAAGCCAGAAGGCATTGGATTTCCCTGGGACTGGAGTTGAGGGTAGTTGGGAGCCAGCGTGTGGATGATGTTAACTAAACTTAGGTCCTCTGTAAAACCAGGCAGTGCTCTTAACCACTGAGCCATCTCTCCAGCTGTTAGCTCTGACCTCTTGTAGATCTGAGCCTCTTCTTTATCCCCTGCCCACACATGGAGTCCAAGCTCAGTTCTCCAGATCCAACATTCTTTCAACGTGGTAGAGAAAACACCCACGGTTTTAATGGTATCCAGCCATGGAAGAGGTGTTCTGACTGCCTACCACACAAGTCCCTGGGCATTCAAGAGGAATGGGTGGGCCCAAATCCCCATCCTCAGTTAACTGACTCCCTCCGGTTTCAGATGAATTTATTCATTTTTTTACGTTTAGTGTGTGTGTGTGTGTGTGTGCGCGCGCGCGCACGCTCTCGAGTTGTGCAATGCATCAAGGGTGCCTTTGGAGGCCAGAGAACAGTGTCAGGCTGAGGCTGGAATTGCAGGTTGAAAGTTGCCTGGTGTAGGTGCTGGGAACCAAACTCAGTTCCTCTAGAAGAGAAGCAAGTTCTCTAAAGCACCAAGCAGTCTCTCCAGCCCCTTATTATAGGTCTTTTAAATTTACGCATTTTTTATTGACAAAGTTATATGTTTTATATACAAAATGTTTCAGAAGATATGAATACAATTTAGAACAGCTAGATGGACTTAACCCAGGAATTATCACACATGCTCACCATTCCTTGTTGTAAACGTACTTGACTCCATTTCCTTTGTTGTTTCCTTCCTTTCTTTCGAATGGGATCGCCAATAGTTACTCACCTTATAAAGCGGTGGATCTGAACTCCACAGGGCAGTCCAGGCTGGCCTTGAACTCATAGAGATGCACCTCTGGAGTCCTGGGATTAAAGGCATGTGCCACCAAACCTGACTCTTTTTTTTTTTTAAACTTTTACTCATATGTCTGTGTGTCTGTGTGTCTGTATGTGCTTGAGAGCAGAGGTCTGGTTTGGGAGCAGAGAACTGACCTTGGTTCCTCTGCCAGAGCGTCATTGTTCTTAGCCGCTGAGCTCTCTCTCCCTCCTGACGTCCTTAACAGTTCTCAAGGTTACAGTGATGGTAGCTTAGTGTGCTGGCTGTTATACAACAGAGATTTTAAATTTATTCTCTATAACTAAAGCTTTATAGTACTTGACTGATGGCTTCCTAGACCCTGCCACAGACTTTGGTGACCATCTTCCTCTAAGACGGCGGTTCTCAACCTGTGGGTCGCAACCCTTTCGTGGTCGAATGACTCTCACAGGAGTCACATGTCAGATATCTTACATATCAGACATTTACATTTCAACTCATAATAGCAGCAAAATTACAGTTATGGAATAGCAATGAAAATAATTGGGGGGGGGGTCACCACAACATGAGGATCTGCATTAAAGGGTCTCGGCATTAGGAAGGTTGAGATCCACTGCTCGATGAGGTCACTAGCTATTGGTAATCCCATTCGAAAGTAAGATCACGGGTGTTTGGCTTTCCCTGCCTGGCGTCTGTCACGAAACATACCGGTACAAATGGAGTCTCATTATTTTGGGGGCTGAAGATGTTCTGCTGTGGAAGCATACCACACCCCAGTCTCCTCCCGCTTGTTCTCTGGTGACCACGAAGGTTGACTCCAGTCTGGCCTGCTGTGAATTGTGTACAGTCAGCCCAGGGGTGCAGAGAACACTGCATTTTCTTCATTGCACACCCAGCAGCAGCTGCACTGTCAAAGAAGAGAGTAGTTTTAATGGGTCTGTTTTAAAGAAACCCTTCCGTGTTGTGGCGCCCGTGGCAATGCTAATTTACAGGAGTTCTGTCTTCTCTACCCCCTCTCTAGGGCTTGTGTCTTGTTCTTTTTAGTAAGAGCCATTCTAGCAAGTGTGGGGTGATGGGACTTTGTGGTTTTAATTGGCATTTCCCTGATGATTAATGAGGCTGAACACTCACTCATCTTCCTGTTGCCATCTGCACGGTGGCTTCCCTTCCTCCTCTTCTCCCCTCCCCTCCCGTTCCTCCTTCTCCTCTTCTCTCTTCCTCTTCTGCATCCCTTTTTTTTTTTTAAAGATTTATTTACTATATATAAGTACACTGTCGCTGTCTTCAGACACACCAGAAGAGGGCATCAGATCCCATTACAGATGGTTGTGAGCCACCATGTGGTTGCTGGGACTTGAACTCAGAACCTCTGGATGAGCAGTCAGTGCTCTTAGCCGCTGAGCCACCTCTCCAGGTCTCCTTCTTTTTTGAGAAACAACTATTCAGATATTTGATCCATTCTAATTAAATTATTTTCTTATCGTCGACTTGTTTGTGTCTTTATACATGTTGAATGTTAACCTTTTATGAGATGTATGGTTTGCAAAATTTCCCCCATTCCATATGTTGTCTCTTCTCTCGGGGATTATGTTCTTGGCCATGCAGAAGCTTTTCAGTTCAATGAGAGTTTGTCTAGTGACACTTTTGTGGTGGGAACTTTTATATGATATTCAAGAAGCCATTGCACACATCGGTATCAACAAGCTTTCCCCCGTTTTCTTCTAGTGGTTCTTTGGTTTGGGCTTTAGACCTTTAATCTATTCTGTATTGACTGTAATAAGCTTTGTAATAGGCTCTACAACCCAGTAGGCTTAGTTCTCTAGTTTTAAGTCAGGGTGTTGATGGTTCTCAATAAGTCAGGGCAGTCTCCACTGCAGTTGCATTGAAGTGGTAACTCACATTCGGGACATCTTAACTAATCTAAGACCATGGTATAGCTTTCCTTTTAGGTGGGGTTTTTCCGTCAATGGTTTTATTTTGTTTTACTTGTGTTCCTTTGAGACAAGGTTTCACTATGTAATCCTGACTGACCTGGAATTCACTGTACAGAGCAGGCTAGCCTTGAGTTCACAGCGTTCCTCCTGCCTCTGCCTCTCCGGTGCTGGGATTGAAGTCTTTTGCAGACGACATTTTAAGTATTTAAGTAGCTACAGGTCTGTTTAAAGCCCTACACTGAAAATCACTATTTCAGGACAGCCGGGCATGGTGGTACCCACCTGTAATCCAGCGCATTGGGGAAGCAGAGGCAGGCAGGCCAGCAATTCAAGGTTACTCTTGGCTACCGAGGGAGTTCAAGGTCAGTTTGGGAAACAGGAGACCTGGACTCTAAACGAAACAGGCTGAAACACAACAAAACGTGGACAGCTTGTTTAGTGGCGAAAACCAAGTAATGGGGGGACCCACACGGGATGTGAAGATAGGCTGGTTTGGTATAAAACAAAACGAAACAAAGCCTTCCAAACAAACAAACCACCACCACCAACAATATCCCCTGAAGTATTTTTATCTTTTGGAAGTAAAACATCAATCTTTTTTTTTTTTAACTTGAAATATTCTCAAAGATAAAATGCTCTGTTTTTTTTTTTTTTTTTTTTTTGTTTTGTTTTTAAATGTTTTTCTCTTTCACTGAATACTCAGGATCTTGGATTTATTTTCTGGACACACAAAGGTCAGCATGGTAGTTGTCATGGAGCGAATGATATTAGAAGAAATTTCAAGTTCATATGAAGGGCTCATGGCCAAAAAAACGGGGGGGGGGGGTTGCCTAAAAAGAGCCGTGGGTTTCCGAAGAAAAGTGAGAAGAAAACCATTAAGTCCAACTAGATACTGAAGCCACTTGGGGAAGAAAATGAGCGAAGTGTTATAAGCTACTCTGGTGTTTCTGAGGTTGGCCTGTGAACCGCCATTCAGCTACAGATGCCTGCAGACGTGATCAACTGTCAGGATTTAAAGTTTTCGAGCACGCGAAGTTGCCTGGTACATTTGGATAACTTAGCACACGGTTCCAGTGAGTCTGCTGGGGATGGGTCTGCCTCGCTACGGTGTGCGGACAGAGCATGCGCAAGACCAGGATTCCCTTTATGTTTTCTCAGGAACGGTGCGCAGGAGCTGAAAGACCTTGTCTCCGAGCTTGCATTTTGTCACCAGTGGGCAGGGAAAGCTCCAATGACTTACAGGCTTGGCCACCCGGGTAAGTGTTCTCTCTTTTCTCCTCCCTTCTCTATGACAGCAGCGAGTTAGGGAGGGGAACTATATAGACTTATCCCAGAACATTCCATTTTCTGAGATGAAAACTTTACTCGTATATTTTTGGTTGTGAGCCTAGACTTTAATGGCTGAGCTATCTCTCCAGCCCGATGGAAACTTTGCTAACGAGACCAGAACATTAATATTAGAATCAGTGGGCCTAAAGATAAGAAAGCTAATTTGAATCCAAGTTCCCCCTAGATTTCTGCTTTTAGTCATGATGGTTTAAGATTCCTGAGCCTTTACTTACTTACTCATTTACAAAACTGAGATCATAAACGACACCTGACAGAATGGTTTTCAGAAGTAAGAGAACAGATATTTTCAAGCATCATACTGGGTTTCCATTTATCCTGGAAATTATATATATAAATGATGTGTATGGGTGTTTTGCCTGCATATACATCTGACTGCCCTTTGTGTGTCTGGTGCTCTGGGAAGTCGGAATTGGGTGTCAGATCCCCTGGGATGGGAGGTAAGATGGTTGTGAGCTACCATGTAGGTGCCGGGTTCTAGCGCCAACCCTCTGTAAGAGTGTGCTCTTAGCTGAGTCTTCTCTCCGGACTCCTGAGGAGAATGAATGTGTAAGTTGTTAGTGAAAGGACACGATCAGCCTTACGTCTCAGAATGTGTATGGACACGGGACTGAGGGGCAGCATATTCAAAGCAGGAAGGCAGGTAGAAAATTTGCAAGAATATAGTCTCTGAATGTCCAGGAAACAAAACAGAAGGGGGAAGGGACAGGACTGGATGCGGTCAAGTGGTAGGAGATAAGACTCGAATCTCCTTCATCTTTAAGCACTTCATAGCTCAAATACTACAAACATAGCAGTGGCCATTAAGAAAACATTTTTTGGGGTGTGTGGTGATGCACGATTTTTTTTTTTTTGGTTCTTTTTTTCGGAGCTGGGGACCGAACCCAGGGCCTTGCGCTTCCTAGGTAAGTGCTCTACCACTGAGCTAAATCCCCAGCCCCGTGATGCACAATTTTAATCCTGGCACTCGCTTTAAACCCAGAGGCAGAGGCAGGCGGATCTCTGTGAGTTTGAGGCCAGCCTGGTCTGCAAAGCAAGTTCCAGGACAGCGAAGGCTACACAGAGAAACTCTGTCTCAAACAAACAAATAAACCAAATGAAAAAACCAAAATAATAAAAATAAATGAGGAAAGAAAAAAGTACTTTTTGACATAGGATTGACTCCCATTAACTCATAGTTCTGACACCTTTTCCTTTTATTTCTTGTTACAATTTTCTCCTTTAGCTTTAAATCCCATTTATTTAGCCTGGGGTGGGGTGCACACACCTAGAGTCACGTATGAACCGCAGAGGACAGCTGGCAGGGTCGAGTTCTATCTGTCCACCCCTGTGGCTCCTGGGGGTTGAACTGCGGTTGACAGAGTCAGAAGCAAGCGGTTTGGCCTCTGAGCCACCCCTCTGCTTCTCCATTTGTTCTTTCAATAACCAGCTCGAAGTGCTGGGAATGATCTCCCCGAGGAAGAAAGGGCATCATAGGAAGAAGCAGTGTCAAGAGCCGGGGTGGTGGTGCAGGGCTTTAATCCCAGTACTCGGGAGACAGAGGCAGGAGGATCTCTGTGGGTTTGAGGTCAGCCTGGTGAACAAAGTGAGTCCAGTACAGCCAGGGCTACGCAGAGAAACCCTGTCTCAAAAAACAAACAACAACAACAAAACGTGGTCAAGTCTTCAGGTGGGCCTAGGCATAGTTTGAAGACTTTCCGTCCCTCTCATCCTCAGGACAGACAAATGCATTCTGTGGCCTGAAGCACTGAGGATTAAGAGGGGACTGGTGATACATACCTGTGACTTCCCAGGGGTAGAGGGCATCGGCCAAGAAAGCCCATGTTGGATGAGATTGGAGATAGAAAAGCAAAGACTATTCACTTGTCCTTTACGGTGCCTCAGGAGCCCCTGTCTGCTCCCTGGAGCCTGCTGGGGAAGCCTAGTGTATCAGCGATATGACCACAAGGATGCTCTAGTGTTCTTGCACCACTTTCCAGCATCAGGTGGTCTTAGGGCCCCAAAGCACAGCCCAGGTTTCAATGTCTCAGAGCAAGCAGTAGGCAGTTTCAGGTTTAAGTAAAGAGGGCACTGTATGGTCCTTGATGGGAATGACATGGTGGAATGGAAGAAAGCAGCACTAGCCTGTCAGTAATCTGTGAATGAAGACTGGATGGGAGCAGGGCATCTGGACGAGCAACGTGTATGTCTCAGTGAGGCTTCCATTGCGTGGAGGGACATCATGACCAAGGTAACTCTTATAAAGGAAAGCATTTAACTGGGACTGGCTTAGAGGATCAGAGGTTCCGTCCATTGTCATCTCGATGGGAAGCGTGGTAATGTGCAGGCAGACATGGTGCTGGAGGAGCCGAGGGTTCTACATCTTGATCGGAAGGCAGCCAAGAGGAGACTGTCTTCTGCAGGTGGCCAGGAGGAAGGTCTGAATCATGTTGGCCAGACTAGAGCGTATGTATGCGATTTCAAAGTCTTGCCTTCACAGTGACACAATTCCTCTTACAAGGCTACATCTCTGCCAATAAGGCCACACCTCCTAGTAGTGCCACTTCCCATGGGCCAAGCATGATCAAGCCACAACACTGCAGAATACTCACAGAAAACAACATGCTATTCTGAGTTTTGTGGAATATGGCTCCAGACTTCTGAAGCAACTCTGGGGAAAAGCTTACACTGAAATCATCCCGATGAATTCTTTGCTACTCAGTAGAGAAGGAGTTCTCAATATAAATTGAGCTTTATGAAAAAAACAAAACAAAACAAAACAAAAACAAAGGAAAAGAAACTAATTCCCATGCTGTCATCTGGGATCGAAGGTTCTCCATGCAGATAAACTTTTAGGCATTAGAATAAGCAGAGCCAGTGTTGGTTCTGAGTCGCTGCCTGAATTCTGCAATGTAAGGGTGAAACACAGGAAATACAAGTTCATACTGAGAGTGCAGTTTTCAAAAGGGCACTGGCAACAATGCCAACCAGATGAGGAGAGACTAATATAAGAAATGTACAGGATCGGGGTCCCACGGTCCCCAGCACTTACTCTCTGTTCTGACGTCTCAAAAGCCAGAGCTCAGATGCAACTGTATTTATCATTTATAAGGGAGAAAATAGAGGCCCAGAGAAGTAACTTCCCCAAGCACAGCCAGCAGGCAGTTTGGTTTTGATCTGTGGTCGCCTGTCTTATTTGGCCACCTGTCAGATTCTGAAGTATAGTCTCTCTCTCTCTCTCTCTCTCTCTCTCTCTCTCTCTCTCTCTCTCTGTGTGTGTGTGTGTGTGTGTGTGTGTTCACATATGTGCCTGTGCGTGCATGCACAAAGGCAAGAGGGCAAGTTTAGCTGTCATTCTGCAAGAGCCACCCACCTTCTTTTTTGAGACAAGTTCTTGATAGGACCTAGGACTCTGATTAGGCAAGGCTGATTGGCCAGAGAGCCTAGCCCCACGGTCTGGCTCTCTAGTTCTGGAATCCACAGCACCTGACTTTTACATTATATTCAAAGGATCCACCTCAGGTCTAAACATTTGCAAGGCAAGTGTTTTCCCACCTGAGCGATCAGCCCACTTCGCAGTCAGAACCATTCGGAAAGGGAAGAGGGCTGCCTCAGAGCGAGGGTTTCACTGGAGTGGTTGGGGTGTGTGCAAAGAACGGTGTGGAGCTGTTTCAGGATCTGACAGGGCAAAACACCCTGAGTGTCTGATTCTGAACTTCCAAAGTTGCATTCCATCTGTAAGTTTATATATACTCGATGTATGTAATTTAGAGTGGCTCTCCCTTCCTATTCAGGTTAGTGGCATGTGAAGCTTCCCCAAATTAGAACATTTAAAAACTTCGGAGTTATCCTTGATTACAAAGCAACTGTGAGGCTAGCCTGGGATACATGAGACCTTTTCTCAAAAGTCCCATTATGAAACGTCAGCTGCTAATAAGTGAAAATGTTGTATGTGCCTGCAGGTCTGAGCTCTCCTCTCACATTCTGTTTCTCTTTGATGCCTGATCATGTATGACTTTAGCTCCTTGTCAACTCTACATGTTTAATTCCATGGGCTGGGCTTTCTGGGTGCTTAAGGATTGGTGTTTCAAACCACATCTTGGTTGGTGTTCTCACGCATCTCCCTTTGTCTGTGGTTGCTCTGAACAGACGCTTTAGGGCTTCAGATAATCGGCCTGTTGCACTCCATTCATGGTAGCCATGCCATTATAGGTTCCCGAGGACATTGCTTAGGGATGCCTAGCCATCTTCCCAGCGACGCCATGTGGGCATCGCTGACTGGGCATAATCCACCTCGCTTAACACACACACTGGCTTAACGGACACTGGCCCTTCCAGTGCTGCTGTGTGGAGTCGAGGAAGACTGCACTGTGCTGGGGTGAACTTTTGTTCCAGGGGGGACAGATGGGAACGTGTTGCCTTCTGCAATACCATTTTGGCTGTTGAGGCACCGGCTCCCTGTGCATGGTTTGCTTATCTTGTTCTTGTGCAGTCTAGAGTTGCAAATACCAACGCCAGCGTCAATTTAGGACTGACTCTCCCAAGTCCTCACATAAGATGACAAATTCTCCCCTCCGTTTTTGTTTATATCATAGTCGGGGCACCACGTTGATGTCACCCATGTGCAGGTAAGTCAGATTATGTAACTCTCATTTAGAGGAAAGAGGGCTGACACACCTGTCTGTCCTAAACATGGAGGCTTGAGCTCTCTAGGGCTTTCATTTTGTTCTGAGTTCCTATAACCCACTGAACCTAAATATGAAACCAAACTGAAACTTCTCGATTTTGAAATCAAAGGCTTCTTTGAATCTCAATTCTAGTTTAGTAAAAAGAATACATGACACTTCACAAAAGTCGGTGGGAGGTAGGTTTCTGTGGGGGGCAGTGTGAAGCAAAAGCCAGATTTAGGAGAAATCAGGAGAACAGTAAAATCTAATTTTCAATTTCTTTTCAGAGACTTTACATTTACTGGGCAAATTCTTCTCTTTGGCCATCATCTTGAGGCAGCATCCTGTCAGAGTCCCTGCCTGTCTCCCAGCTGCTGGGGCTGCGGAGGGACGCAACCCTCCTGGCTTCATGTGAGCAGAGATTAAATGCAGGACAGGTGGTGGATACTCAAGGACCCCTCTCTACTCGACTGTTTCCTTGAACCCTCCTGCTCCTGGTTTTTTTTTTGTTTTTTTTGTTTTTTTTTTTGTTTTTTTTTTGAGGACTCCACACTGCGCTGGCCCCCCACAGCATCTACTCAGCCCTGACTGCCCCATCTTCTGTTCTTGAGTCTCCCTTTTCACCTCAGGGTCTTCCAACCCTACGCTGCACATCTGAAAAATCACGCGCCTGGAGGTACTATATGAGGCACATCATGGTGGTGGTGGTTCACACGTGTAAACCCAGCACTTGGGAGGTGGAAAGAGGAGGCATCCTTGGCTGCATGGTCTATCCTAGGCTACTTCAGATTATATCCTCAGGCTCAGTTTCAAAGGCCCTCTCCTGTCAAAAGAGAAAGAAAACGTTTTGTGACAAAAGAAGCCAAAGCACAGTACCTAGAATATTTCTTCTAAGTCTATAAATTAGTGAAAACATGTGTTCAGGATAGGTGAATAGACATGAAAAATCAGAGTATCACATAGAGGGTGATCACGTATGTAGCATTACTGCAATGCCCAGACTGTCCTGAAACTCACAGAGATCCAGTTGCTTTGCCTCCGGATTGCTGGACTAAAGTATGTGTCTGGGTTAACTTGTTTTTTCATGATATCAACAGTCTCGGTTGTTGCTATGTGGTGGTTTCAGATCTACAGGTATGTCTCCAACACTGCAGCGTGTGGTTGCTGCTCAGATGACTGCAGTCATGAGGGCAAGGCCACCAAACTGATGCGGTTCACACTCTACTCTGTGCTTTCCTGGGAGGTCTATTTGTTTCTTATGGTAAGTCTGTCTGGATACTTGTAACCTTCCTCGGAGCAATCCAGCAGACGGTCTTTGAAGCAGGGTATGAGCCAGTTAGTTTGCCTTGACTCATGAGAAAGGTAACAAATTTGACCGAGACTGTCGGTGCAACAGTAGCATTTGCTCATTAGAAAACACCCAGAACTGGACAGTTAGCTAACTGGACATGAGAAAGGTAACAAATTTGACCGAGACTGTCGGTGCAACAGTAGCATTTGCTCATTAGAAAACACCCAGAACTGGACAGTTAGCTAACTTGTAAGTAGTGTTTACTGAAAGGATGCTGTGTTTCCGCTTTATGTTGAATACTATTTTCGGGTATTGTGAGTCACCCTGTGAGTGATGGTTGTTTACTGCCATCGCAAAGTAATATTCCAGTGAGATCGCAGGAATTGTTTACTGGCTGCTAAGAAAGTTTTACTGTAAAATTTTAATGGCTGTTCAAGTTTAATGGCCCATTAGAGACTTTGAATTTTTAAATATTACAAATCTAGTTTGTGTACCAAACAAGCATTTTATTTAAGTATTTGAAAGGCTAGAAAGCAATAAATACATTATGATCAGAAAAACTGAAAATGCTCTTCCACAGGTCCTGAGTTCAAATCCCAGCAACCACATGGTGGCTCACAACCATCTGTAATAGGGATCTGATGCCCTCTTCTGGTGTGTCTGAAGACAGCTACAGTGTACTTATATATAATAAATAAATAAATAAATATATATATATTTTAAATATGAAGTTACTAAATAGAAAAGTGAAAGAAAATTAGTAGGACCACTGAAAACCAGGGACAGCAATATAAGGAATAAATCTGACTTCACACATTCTAGGAAGCGGAGTAAAAGGTGGATCCAGTTCCTCCTTCCTAAAATTAATGAATTCCTTTTAAGAACTAAGAATCAACCCGGCCTGGTGGCTCATGCCAGCAGTAATCCCAGCCCATGGGAGGCAGAAGCAGGCGGATCCTTGCGAGTTCCAAGACAACTAGAGGTAATGTACTGAGACCTTGGGTTAAAACAAAACCAAAGGCAAAGTCCGAGAAATAGCATGCGGCTCAGCTGTCAACCTAGTTTCAGCTATGTAATTTATAGTTAACTAATCAATTCCATTTGAGTTACAGAGACCTAAACTTACCGAAACTGACCGACATCCCTAGACCTACTGTTATTACCACTATAATTATTATTATCTTTTTAAATTTTTAGACAAGGTCTTAAAATATGGTTTAGGCTGGCCTTGAACTGATGCTGTAGCCCAAGCAAGACCTGAACTTGGGATCCCTCTGTCCTACCCTCCTGAGCAGCTGGGTTTCCAGGCCTGGACAACAGGACCTATCTGTAATTTGAAATTTAAAAAGCAGAACCTATCTCAAATAAGATAGGATTATCGTCTAGAAGAAAGCATGGATAGAACTGTTTGTGTTTTGTTGTTTTTGAATAGAAACTTTTTACATAAGAATTCTGCCAAACAGAGTAAGAAAATTTCCGAGGCCTTTGACAATCACTTAGAAGCTTCACGGTGAGCCGTAAAGCAGGTGAGCCGTAGAGCAAGCAAGCCGAGCCGTAGAGCAGCCTAGCCGTAGAACAGCTGAGCCGTAGAGCAGCCTAGCCGTAGAGCAGCCGGGCCAAGCCGTAGAGCAGGCGAGCCGTAAAGCAAAGCAGGCGAGCCGTAGAGCAGGTGAATTAATGGAACCATGTTGGAGTGAAACAACATGGGAGGCACTAAACCCATTACCTGAGACTAATTCAGTTTCCATCGTCATCATTCATCATCACTGCGCAATGGTGAAGAAGTCATGAAGAGTATCTGACCCGTGAATTGACCCGAAGATGCCTGTTTATACAAACAATACATTGCCCGAATACGGGTGATACCAATAGCAAAACATGGTCCATGAGGGAGGACACTAGTCAACTAGATTGGTCTTGGACAAGTTATCAATTAAATTCGTCAACACCACTGCATTGAGATCCTGTCTTCCCAGTTTTGCCACGCTGACAGTCAAAGGTAACTATGACATAAAGTAACACCCGAGCCTATGCTGTCTAAGCAGAGAGCCCAGGATGCAAGGCGTGCCAAACCAGGTTTGCAAATACGAGCAAGCCGAGTCCCCTTGTGGCCAGGCTTAGTTTCTAGTTGCCCCACAAGAGGCGTGGCAGAGTAGACCAAGAGCAGCCGTGTCGACTCAAAGTGTGCAAGGCCAGCACAAGCAGGGACTGGTCAGTGATACAGAAAACACTCTTCATTTTTGTCTCTTTGGCCCAGACAGCTGCATCTAGTCTCTCTTGTTTGGGAACCATATATTTGGTAGTGAAGCAAAGAGAAAGACCTGACACCCACAAAACAGAAGCTGTGGTTCATGGTCCAAGAACGTCAGCTGGAAATGAACACTCAGGCCCCACAGATCAGAGATTGAGAACTACCGGTTTCTAACCTGTCCTTTATGTGCACCCCTCAGCGTTTGCTAGAAGAACACAACCATGGAACTTCCGTTTTCTTCATGTGTATTGCTTAGCGCTAGAACAGAATAGGACCACGGGGTGAGCGTATATTACAAACGGGGTGTGGAGGGGGTAAGATTAGATTGACTTACATACATCCTGCTAAGTAGTCCAGCAGGAGCTGTCTGCATGCTGAAAGGCTGAGAGCCTGAGAGCAGCTGAGCACGCCAAGCAGAGTCAGCTCAGCACCAAAGGCCTGGGGAATTTCTCTGCAGTAAAACTATTTGGGTTCCTTCCCATCTAAAATGGTTTGTGCTCCCAGACGAAAGTCACACACACAGCCTTTGCATTTTAATATGCCTTAGGCAGCACAGTAGCTAAGCGACTGCCTACCCTCCTACCATGCTGTTAAAATCCACTTTCCTACCAATAACTCGGAGTTACTACTTAACTAATTTCTATGTTCCGCCTGGGCTGCTCTTAAGTGAGCCGTAAAGCAGGTGAGCCAGCCGTAAAGCAGGTAAGCCGTAAAGCAGGTGAGCCGCATTTTTTTATGCTCAGCTATCCTTCTCCCTCTTGCGGGTTCTTTCTCTTCCAAGGTGGCTCCTTCCTGCTTGCCCTCCTCGTGGTTTCCCCTCTCCAAGCCCACGAAAAACTCAACCTTGCCTATGTCTCTTCTCCCTAGCTATTGGCTGCTGGCATTTTTATTCACTAATCAGAATTAACTTGGGGGCTGCTGGGTCCCAGAGTCTACTTGCAGACTCCAGATCTTGAAGGCCAACACTTAGCATGACAATAAACAGTAAAAGACAAAACTTCAACAGAGAGTACCCACTCCTCAGAAGGCCTAAGAGGCTGGAGTTGGTGCCAGCAGGCCACCGCAGGAACAACTGCCGTGGACGCAGAAGCTCAGGAAGAAGCAGAGGCCGGTAGGCTTATATGACTGCTTTTCTTGGCCCTCTTTATAGCTGAGCCAGCCGTTGGAATGTGCCACACACTAGGAGGATGTGTGTTCTTCTCAATTAGTCCTCTCTGGAGACAGCCTCTCAGGAGCCCAGAAGCATCTCTCTCAGGAGATCCTTAGTCCTGTCAAGTTATAGTCAGAGGCAATCATAGCACTAGGTAACTCTCATGCATGCTAAAATTTGAGAGGTGTCTGTGAATTCCCCGCAAGCTGAGAGGTGTCTGTGAATTCCCCGCAAGCACATTTGCCACTCTCAGCAGAAAGATCTTTATGAACCCGTATCAGATCCTTAGCTCTTAAGGTAGCGACTACGGGACACATGAGGCTGTTGAGCACCTTAAATGTGGTAGGGCCAAGATGTGCTCAAAGTGCCCAAGGACAAGCGCGCACTCAGGTTCATCAGGAAGAGTGTGGGCATGCGCATCTGCGCCAAGAGAAAGTGGGAGGAGCTGAGCAATGTGCTGGCCGCCTTGAGGAAGGGTTGATGAACCCTCCCCCAATAAAAGATCGTTCCTACAAAAAAAAAAAAAAAAAAAAGACGTGCTTGGGTTTGACACACTCAGTCTTATTACCCTTGCTCCTTGGGGTGGTTCTTAGGGATAGGGAATAAGAAAGTCCACGATCAACAACACAAACTCCAGGAGCCAGTGAGAAGAGGCTCTGGGTGTGCCTTTATACCCCCCACCCGTGCCCCATTGGTCCGTGATTGCTTGTTCCATGTAGTTGGCACTATCTGATTGGCTGGCCTCTTCACACCCTCTGTCGTCATTTGTCTCCAGGTGTCAAGCAGGTTTGAGGATTAGTAAATGCAGAAGCAATTGCTAAGCATGTGTGGGTCACTGCGGGTGCCAGTCAGGATATGCTGACTCATTCTTCCTATACAGGCCTTAGTATTATGATGATTATGTTGATGACCATGATGATGATGATTTTTTTTGAGACAGGGTTTCTCTGTGTAGGTAGAATGATTTCCACATTTTATAGACCAGGCTGGCCTCAAACTGACAGAGACCCCCAGAGTGCTGGGATTAAAAGTGTATGCCACCACTACCCAGCCTCACTCAGGTTTTAAAGATATAAGAAAGAAATGTTAGGTCTGGAAAGACGGCTCAACAGTTAGAGTGCGGGCTGCTTTTTGCAGAGGACTTGAGATCAAATCCTAGTACCACGTCAGGTGGCTCAAACTACCCATAACTCCAGCTCCCGGGGATCTGATGCCCTCTTCTGGCGTCTGTGGGAACTCCACTTAAGAGTACACGGCATGGCACATCAAACCATTTCCAGAAGAAGGGCATGTGAAGAACAGTGTGCCTTGTAACAGCTTCTCTGTTTGTTATATGTTAAACCATGTAATATACTGAAGTAGGGAGAATGCATTTTGCGGCTTGTATGTGTACGTGGTGTTTATGTGTGTGCACTCGGAGGTCAGAGGCCAACTCTGAGCATCGGTGTCCACTGCTCTCCACTTACTTCTTGAGAACCTAGAACCCAGCAGCCTGGCTGAGGATTGAACTTGGGTCCTTACGATTGTATCATGAATACATTGCTGACTGAGTCATCCTCCCAGACCCTCCGTTTCTGTTTTCAATAGGAAACAGCATTTATGCAGACACATAGATTATAGGATATTTATATCATACACACAGCACCTCCTCACTAACCTTAAAGGATGATCGTGTCCCTAGTTTGGGTCTTGGCTCTAGCTTATTTGAAACAGTAGCAAGAATAATGGAAAATGGTGTTTGTTTTGTGTTTAGCATTTTGTGTGGATGGTTTGATTTAATTCCTGCAGCGACTATGGGAATTCTATACTATTAGGGAAACAGAGTCCCAGAGAGTTTAAATTGGTTGATACTGTGTGGTATGTGACAGACAGAATTCAACTCAGGGCCAGCTGAGGTCAAGAAATAGCCGTAATACTTTCTCTTGCCTACGAATGTACTGGAAAAAAAAAGTCAGTTTTTAATGGCATTTCTGTATAACTGAATTCTGTCCAAGTGTGTATCCAGTGAAAATGTAATGATAAAACAGCCCCGCAGGTAACATCCAGACCCACGAGTCTTCTGAGGAAGGCCATTGTCTTTGAAAACACATCAACCGGTAACTTCACAGCTACCGATAACAAGTCGGTCACTTGGCCAGGAAAACAGTCCAAACCCGATGGATAGCAAGCAAATCAAACCAAAGCAAGGGCCTGGACAGGTGGCTCATTGGCCAGCAGTGGACACTGCCTTTATGGGGGACCCAACCTCGAAGGCCCCCATTTGGTCCTAGAGGGCATCTCAAGTCATGTGCACACACCCATAAATACAATAAAATGTTAAAAATGACACAAAACAAGAAAAAGCAGCATCTTCATAATTCTATGACGTAACAGTGTGCTATGTCCAACTAGCTTGAATGTCTGGACCAGCCTATGTCAGGTGTAGGCTGTGAGTTCGAGGGGGGCTCCTTTGAGACAATTAATTCTTTTTTTGTGTGTGTGTTTGTTTGAGACAGGGTCCTGGAACTCACTCTGTAGACCGGGCTACCCCAAACTCAGAGATCCACCTGCCTCTGCCTCCTAAGTGCTGCGATCAAGGAGTCCAGCCACCACTGCCTGCCTGTATGTCTTAATTCAGTTAGGTTCACAGTAAGCACCAGAGTGACGCTCAGTTGGTTACTAAAACGTTTGGCTAATTGTACTAACAAAAACCAATCCTCTGTGGCTCTGCCACCTGCGGCATACCTGAGCTGACCCCTGACACAAAGACTGGGGAACAGTTCCTGTGGCTTTTGGAGTTGAGTCTCCTCTCAGTTTTAGAGTCCGCCGACCTCTCCCGTCAATGGCGTTGCCAAGCACACCTACACGGGGACATCAGACGTCATCCATAGATGCTTCTGGGCGGTGTCTGTCTTACAGGGCTCCTTCCAGTCACAAAATTCTCACGGTCTGACTTCATAAACAACACATTTAAAACTGCAGGGAAGTTCATAGAGACCCTTCAATCAGGCAGGCACGGAGGCAGGAAACAACAGCTGCTTGCACGGAGAGCATTTTCACCTTCAGGTGACGCCATGGAGGAGCTGCCCATGGACCTTTATGAGGTCTTTAATTCAACTCTTTAGGCAAGCCAGATTTTGGTTAAGAGCTCCAGAACCTGAGTGTGCCACCTCTCTGTCTTGGTAGTTTACACGAAACCTCATCTGACAGAAATGAAAAGACGCCCATGTCTAATGATAGTTCTTACTACTGAGGACACACCAGCTTGGAAGGTTCAGGAAGGAGAGAGCACAAAGCCTTCCTCTTGGTAGCAGACATGAAGGGGAGTATGGCGCCCCAGCCCCAAGTCTAGCCAGCAGTCAGAGGCGTCCGCGCAGCTTGTACCTCCAAATTAAAAGCATCAGTTCAGCTTGCCCGTGATGCGGCCATCACATTTCACTACGTTAAATGCGTGCTAAGTGCGAGCGGTAATGAGGCCTGACAGGGCTGTTGTCACCACGGAACTGTCGAGTCCGAGCTGTTTTCTTAACCCCAGGATGGCGTCTGTTATGAGTCCTCATTCTGGTTTACGTTTACTGAGGTGACACAAAGATAATAATAACAGGCAATACAAAGCAGGGGCAGCAAACGCGAATTTCGCTGTGGATGTGCAGCGGAGAGACCCCAAGGGGATCCCCGACAGCTCCCCAGTCCCCGTTGTACACTCTTATGTGCGTTGTCTTCCTTGAGGGTATGCACGTGACTTGTGACTTGCATCCACCCAACACAGTATGCCGAAAGTGACGGGACACCACTCATTCCTCAGTCAGGCTGCCTTAGGGAGCAGGAGTGACAGGCGTCCTCACAGTGGTGATACTGTCACACAAGACCCCTTCTTAGCACTGGTGCTCCCTGCTTGTTGAATCCCTATGACAAGATGGGCCAGGTAAGGAGTGTCCTGCATCATCTCCCAGGGATCTATCTCCCAGGGGAACAGAGACACAGGCTCGTACAGTGAAGATCTGCTCTCTTAACACACCCCCTCTTAACACACCCCCTCTTAACACACCCCCTCTTAACACACCCCCTTTTAACACACCCCCTCTTAACACACCCCAGAAGGGGTTTCTTCCTTTCCCAGGTCACTCCCCAGACCCATAGCATTTTTTCCAAGATAAATGACTTGTCTTTTTCTCAGGGTCCGCATCTGGATGAAACCAGCCAATGGGATAAGACATATTGGATGGGAACACATGAGAAACTAACCAAGGACAGAAACAATCACAGAGATTCACCCTTTAATTTTTAAAAATTAAAATGTATTTCAAATGTGCGTGTGTGTGTGTGTCTGTGTGTGTGTGTGTCTGTGTGTGTGTGTGTGTGTGCACGTGGGTGTCCACAGGGGACCAGAAGAGGGTATTGGATCTCCTGAAGCTGCAGTTACAGGCGCGGTAGTGAGGGCTGAGAATCAAACTCCAGTCCCCTGCAAGGTCAGCAAGTGGTCCTAAGCCCTGAGCCATCTCTCCAGCTCTGGACCCACAAATCTGAACCAGGGTCAGGTACTTGGGCACAGCAATGAGAAAGTAATGAACACATCTATCTATACCCCTAAGAACAGCTCCGACTGTGTGATTCGTGTTTGTCCTGTCTGCAGGCAGCGTGTGACAAAGGCTTTAGGAAACCCTGGGATGCAAACCACCCAATGCCTGATGAGAGGCTGCATAAGAGTGGAAACATTCAGTTTGGCTTGGGGCGTGAGGTCACACACAATCTGTCGTGGCAGGGAGTGTGGCAGAATTCACACCTGCAGGAATGTGCCTGCACAGGGCACAACTCCAGCTTCTACCTGGGGTGATTCAAAATAGCCTAGAAGTCCAGCCTCAGAGTCTCTGGTGCCCTCTTCTGGCATCTGAGGGCACGTGTATGCACACACACACACACACACACACACACACACACACACACACACACAAACACACCTACCTCTAAAAGCATGTATACTTCATAAAAAATGGTACTTAACAAAACTCAATTAAACATGTTTGAAGTGTAATTTAATAATTTAATAATGTGTTTTGAATGTATCTCTATGGATACCACACCTCATTTGCATACCACACCCAATTTGCATACCATACTCCATTTGCATACCATACTCCATTTGCATACCATACCCCATTTGCATACCATACTCCATTTGCATACCATACCCCATTTGGTTCTTATTACTGCCTTGCAAGGTGTTATGAACTATTTTTTCTTTTTCTTAAAAATATATTTTTTCACACAATATATTCTTTTTTCTTTCTTTTTTATTGGATATTTTTTATTTATATTTCAAGTGTTATTCCCTTTCCTGGTTTCCCATCGATAAACCCCCATCCCATCCCTCTCCCCCTTCTTCTATAAGGATGTTTCCCTTCCCCAACCACCCCCCTTCCCCATTCAAAATAGTCTGGTCATAGTTTCCTCTCCCCCCAGTTTTCCTCTCTCTAGTTTCCTGGAGTTTGATCCTCAGATCCTTCCCACCTCACTGTCCATCCAAATCCACACCTCTTTATTCTCTCTCATTATAAAACAAAAAGGCATTTGTTGTAATACCCAGTTGATCTACTCAGTTGATCCAGAGTGGTGGCGGTGTGTCCCTTGCTACCCACCCCAATGTTCTGGTTCACCAACCACACACACACACACACACACACACGCACACACACACACACACACACACACACCAGCTTTTATATTTTTATATGCCTCAAACAGCTCAATGGCTGGGCCACTTCCTAACCTCTGCATGACTAATCCACTCCCCTTCCAACATTCCTGAGTTACTCCTTACTAAAATCTCTTTGCTGCCCTAGACCAGGCCATGCAGCCCCGATGGGCCACGGTCCTGCGACTCCTATGTGACTGCTATGCTGTCTGTCCCCCACCCTGTGACTCCTATGTGACTGCTATGCTCTGTCCCCCACCCTGCGACTCCTATGTGACTGCTATGCTCTCTGTCCCCCACCCTGCGACTCCTATGTGACTGCTATGCTGTTTGTCCCCCACCTGTCAAGCATGGTGTCTCTCCTCTCCTTCTCCTGGCATGGCACATCTCTCTCTTTTCCTCCTCCCCTGACCCAGGAATCCTAAAAGTCCCGCCTGTCTAGCCATTGACTGACAGAAATCTCATAAAATCACAAAGCTGGAAACCATGGTATATAAACAAAAGAACTGCAAGGTTAAAAAGTAAAAAGCCCAGACAAAGTTTTATGAGACAAAAACCCTTCCAAAAACACCATTGAGTTCGTTTGGTGTTGGCCATCTATCTGCTGCTGGGCGTGGGGCCTGCTCTGAAGTGTGGTTTGTGTACCCAGTGACACTCCACCGGGGAGATCTGAGTCTTCATTCGCAGAGGTTATCAATGGGAGATAGCTTTTGGGGTGGGATGGGAACCTGTGTTCACTTCCCTTCTCAGTGCTGGTTCCCACTCGGCTTAGGCTGGGGCAGACCCTGTGCGTGTTGTCACGGGTTCTGTGGGTTCTTGTGTGTCAGTCCTATGGCCTTAAAGGTCTTGTTTCTTTGGTGCCCCCAATCCCCATGGGCTCTTACAATCTTTCCACCTCCTCTTCACATGGCTCCCTAAACCCCGAAGGGAGGGATTCGACAGAGATATCCCATTTGAGATCAGTGTTGTTGCAAGGTATGACTTCCTTTTTACAGTTAACGTAGTGAGCTCAGAAGAGTTAGGTGGCCTGCTCAGTATCACATAGCTACGATACCAACGGGGTAGGATTTAAAATTGGTTTCTGCAATATCTTTTCTTTTTCGTCTTCTTGATTTTGAAACAGTCACACTATCTGTTCTAGTTTGCTTTCTTGTTGCTCTGTGACCAAAAGCAACTTAGGGGAGCAAAAAGGTTGATTTTGGCTTACACTTCCAGGTCACAGGCTGTTGAGGAAAGTCAGGGTGGGCACTGAAGCAGAAATCACAGAGGAACACAGGTTACTGGCTCACTCACTGGCTCATGCCGAACCATTCTTATATGTGGTCCAGACCTACATAGGGATGGTGCCACCCACAGTAGACTGGGCCCTTCCACATCAACCACCTGTCAAAGCCACTGCTCACAGACATGGCTACAGGGCAGTCCTTCAGTTGAGTTTATCTGATCCTAGGTGTATCAATTACTCTTCTGGTGCTGTGATAAAACACCACGACCAAAAGGGATTTGTGGAAGAAAAGTGTTTTGTTTTTGCTTTTTTTTTTTTTTTTTTTTTTGCTGTTGTTGCTTTTGCTTTGGGCTTATAGTTTCAGAGGAATGAGAACCCCTCATGGCAAGGAGGCATGACAGCAGGAGCAGGGAGCTGGGCAATTACATCTTTAACTGAGCTGGGCAATTAAATCTTTAACTGCAAGAATAAAGCAGAGAGAGCTGGGACTGGGGCAAGACCATCCTCTCTCAAAGCTGCCTTCCAGTGATTCGCTTCCTTCAGGAGGATCTCACAATGTTCTCAAAGAGCGCCACCTACTGGAGACCACGTGTTCAAGTACCTGAGCCCGTGGGGACACTTCTCACCAAAACCATTTTAGCAGGTGATGCCAGGTTGTGTCAACCAACAGTAAAACCAAACAGGACACTAATACCACAAATAATTAGGGGTAAAAGATGAAATAATTAGCTTCCTCTGGGATTCCTCCTAGAATTTTGGGGGGCGATTTTTCTTTTTCCACGGTGTGTCTGTCCGGATTGAGTTTTGTGGTAGGATAACCTACTGGACTTCAATCAAGTGTAGCTTTGGTTGATTTGGGAAAAAAAAAAAGAATGGAGGCCCAGTGGCTCTCTGAGGATCTCTCAGGGGAGACACGGGGTTACTTGTCTTACAGTTCTTGGGCCATAAACTCTGCCATACAAGTAAAGTTTCTTAAATAAACAGAGAGACAACAGGCATTAGTCCCGTGTGGAAGTAACAATTTAGCTTCTGTAGTTCTGGGATTACAGGCCTATCATCCTTCTTCCTACCTGATGTCTAGTGAGTCCACCAAGAGAACCCGTCGTCTGCCTCCTGTTTCCCAGTACTCAGTGCTGAGGATCTTTGACCCTTAACCTTCAAGGCATTTGTCCACCCCCCCCCCAAATACCCTGAAAAACCTCCCAGTGGACTATAGACAAAGGACACTCAGGCTTCCCTGCCCGACAGGCCCCCTCCCACCCCCGGAATGTCTTGTCACTGCTGACCAGCAGGATGCCAACGTGTCACACATTATTCTGGGAGCAGAGCAAGACCCCTCAGGTCGGCGGATAATCAAGAAACAGCGTTATGAGAGCTGACATCTTATGAATAATTATATTGAAAATCTGTTCATCTCTCTTCCTTCAGCTCCAGATGGGCGGGTTGCTTCTATCAAGCCGCTCAAACGGTGATGAGTTTGAACAAGGAGCCAGTTGCCTCCTGCAACTTCTGTGCGCATTGTATGATGAAAGTTTATGGCCCGAAGAGTGTAAGACAAATACCTTCATGTTAGACAGGTGACTCCTTCTCCTCCGGGAGTTCCCAGGTTTCGGGGCCTCAGTTCCTTTTCTCACTTGCAGCAGTATCTGTAGACATTACATTTTGCAGCTAGAATGCTGTTCCGATTGGCATTTGCTCTATTCAAACTAGAGCCGTCTGAGTGAACGGAGCCTCAGTTGAGGAAATGCCTCCATTAGACCAGCCTGCAGACATGGTTGTTGGTTGATGGAGAAGAGTCAGACCCACTGCGGGGAGATGAGCCTGTCAGGTCTAGGAAAGGGAACTAACTGAGTCTGGGACCAAGCAAGCCAGCGAGCAGAACTTCTTCACAGAGACGGTGGTTAGACCGTAAGGAATCCTTCGACCTGAATATTTCTCTCTTTATTCAGCATAGGACAAGGAACTAAGGGGCATCCTGGGGAGAGCAGAACAGAGCCACGTGAAATAGATATGTCAATATAGCATTCATATTTACTGTAGAAATATGAAATGTGAGAAGAATCACATATAGGAAAAAAAATCTACAAATACAGTGGATCTTAATAACACCCGAAGATCCCTGGCACATGCAGGTCCCTGGTCCCCATTCCAGAATTGGAGGGGAAAGGAGGGAGGGAGGAAGGGAGGGAGGGGGAGAGAGAGAGAAAGAGAGAGAGAGAGAGAGAGAGAGAGAGAGAGAGAGAGAGAGAGAGAGAATTGCGTGCACGCATGTGCACACTCAGGCACATGAAAGACCCAGTCCCAGTAGCTAGAACTTGAGACAGATTCATCTGTTCTTTTGCAAAATGAATTTTACATAGGTGATAATGGTTTAAAATAAACAAAAATTCACAAAACACACACATTGAAGAGAGCATATGGCCAGCAGGTGGTTCTTGGCTCCGCTCTCAGCTTGGGGTTGTGATGAGAACAACTCCAGGGGTCTTAGCAGTGCAGCGGAGTTGAAGCCAGCCAGGCGCTGGAGCAGGGCATCCTCCCGACCCACGCAGTGATCTCACACCGACATTTGTCAGCCTGCACCTCAGTGTCTCCTTGAGCCATTTGATGATTCCCACAATGACAGGGGAGAGTTGTGATGGTTCTGAGAGACTCAAGCTCTAGTCCCACTGTGGCTCGAGAGTGCACTAATGCTTAAACTAGGAGCCGAGGGCTGGAGGGCTGGTTCTTCACAGTGGGTACAAGTCTGGGAGTGACTCAGATCTTCACCAGGAGGCTAAGAGGCTAAGAGACTAGGGCACTGGTTCATCTGGGACCTGAGACCCTCAGGGTATTTAATGTTTTTAGCCTATCCTACAAATTAATTATTCATATTTATTATATATGTTGTATTTATTATATGAATTACATATTATTATACTTCACTCTCTCCCCATGCGTATACTCTTTGCCTCCAGCCGCAGATTTCCTTTCTTCTCCCAGTTACCCCAACTTCGTGTGTGTGTGTGTGTGTGTGTGTGTGTGTGTGTGTGTGTATGTAGGCTTATATATGTATGCACTCCTGTGTGTGTTCATTTCTGGGAGTATAGTATGCACATGTATATGGATGAATGTAGAGACCAGAGGACAGTCTCAGGTGTTGCTCACCGTGTTTGTTGACATAGCCTCTCTCCCTGGCCAGGAGTTCACCAATCAGGAAAGGCTGGCTCGTGAGCTCTAAAGATCTGCCCGTCTCTGCCTTCTAAGTACTGAGATTACAGGCATGTGATGCCTTACCCGGACTCTTAAAAAATGGGTTCTGGGGATCAAAGGAAGTCGGGTCCTCATTATTGCAGGACCAGCACTCTGCCTCCCAGGCCCTTCTGTTTCCTTGTTATGCACTCTCCTCTTCCACCAAGACTTTTGAGTTCAAGATCAGGAAACCCCTGGGCAAATGGAGACAAGTTGCACACTGTAGTCACTGATCGGGTGGTCATGTGTGGCTGCAGAACCAAATCGCCTTCGTATTGTGAAAATCTGGTGCTTCAGCCCTGGCCCAGTGAAACAAAACTGGTTTATAGCAAGTCTTTACATAATTTCAGAATTATATTCTACACCGTTTTGGTTCAGAAGGCAATGTTGGCAGCCCTATTCCCACCACACGAAGGGCACAAACTTATCGCTGACAACCAGTATGGAGAGAAGAGTTAAAGGCGTTCATACCGAGACGTGGGTTGGAAAAGGTTGCTTTCCTCAGGGATGTAACAGCTGGAGCGAAGGCAGATAGTTACAAGGCTGAGGGCGCTCCGTGGGCCAGCATGCCAGCACAGCCCCAGGACTCGTCAGGGGAGACAGATGCTGCTCACAGAAAGCCATTTCCATAGTTCAGCATCCAGTCCCCATGGCCTCCTGAAGGAGGCAGAGCATGCCAACTGTGGTGTGGAGAGAACTCTGAGGACTCTGAACTAACTGCCTTCCAGCCGCTGGATAAGGGTGCACATTCTGGCAGGGCCCAGCTGACCTTTTCAAAGACCCGAAGATTTGGAAAAACCACGAGAAAAGCAAAACAATGCCTGAGTTAATGTTCAAACGAAACAAAGAATGTGGTCTTCTGGTAACAGGACCCAGCGTCTCTTCATCCTCCAAGAAGAGGCCAAACAGTAACTTTCAGTCACACGTGGCAAACTGCACATTGGAGTTAGCTGGTGCTTAGTCATGACATGCTCGTCCCACATCTATTCAGAGTGGCCAACAGTCAGTCAAAGTGGAGAATACACACACGCGTGCATGTGCACACACACACACACACACACACACACACACACACACACCACACCTGTGGGATTTTTTTCTTACAGTTGCAAAAAAAAAAAAAAAGAGTACTGAATACAAACTATGGAAATAAATCTATTTCCAAACAATTTTCACTCTGTGTTCTCACCTTCATCTAAGTTTCCAAAGTCAGGGGTCGGTGTGAAGACAAGCAGAAACTGTGGTCAACGGAACATGCACAGGCTTTGAAGCGAGAGGGTTTTGAGATGTCAGAGAGACAGGAGGAAGGACAAAGTCCGGGCCGGCTTATCTTCAGCTAGTTCCTGTGGATGATAGCTTGTCTTACCGTTCCGAACGCCATGATAATAGAAGCCATACCTTGAGTTCTGGTCATTTCTTAAAGTAGTGGATCCTTGAGAGTCGGAGTGAAGCCAGCTTCCAGTTGGCTATATAACCAGGTCTGTGCAGTGCACTTGTTGCTGAGTGATGATGTTCAGTGTGTTAGGGATAGTCAATGCAGAGTGTGTGTGTGTGTGTGCGTGTGTGCATGTGTACATGTGTGTGCATGTGTGTACATGTGTGTGTGCGTGCATATGTATGTGCATGTGTACATATGTGTGCACATGTGTGTGCACATGTGTGTGCATATGTGTGTGCGTGCGTACCTGTGTGTATGTGCATGTGTGTGTCCGTGCATGTGTGTATATATGTGTGTGTGCACACATGTGCGCACACTTATATACAAACACGTGAAGACCAGAGGTTGACCTCAGGTTTTGTTACTCAAGTTCCGCCCACCTTGTTTTTTGAGACATGGCCTTTCAAAGTTCTGGAATTTGCCAAGTTGACTAGCCTGGCTATCTGGCAAGCCCCAGGGATCTAACTGGTAATGGCTCTACAACCCTGGGATTACAAATGCATGCTACCATGCCTGGCTCTCTTTATGGTATGTTCTGGGATCAAGTTCTAGTCCACATTTACATGGCAAATACTTTGAGGCAGCTGAGCCTTGGAGTATCTCTCTGGACACAGCTGGTGTGTATGCAAGCATCAATGTGTTGGACGCGATCAACTAAAACTTAGAATTCTGCATCACTGTGTTCTGTGGGTCACAGTGAAAACTGACATTTCCCAGCCTCCTTTGTAGGTAGGAAGACTCAAGGTCACCCACTCATTCATGCAGCCTGTGAGAACCTAGAGCCAGCTGCCGCCGTCTGGGGTGTGTGGAGATGCAGGTGGTGATCAATGTTCTAGTCTATAGTCCCTCCCTTCACGGTTATCAGGAGACATTTGTGCCCCACTGCTGGGGCTTCCTAATCCACTGACCTCAGATGCAATGATTAAAAAAAAGATTTTATTTTTAGTTTTTTTTTTTTTTTTGGTTCTTTTTTTCGGAGCTGGGGACCGAACCCAGGGCCTTGCGCTTCCTAGGTAAGCGCTCTACCACTGAGCTAAATCCCCAGCCCCTTATTTTTAGTTTTAATTATGTGCATATGTCTCAGTGTAAATTTGAGTACTTGAATGGGCATACCCTCAGAGGCCAGAAGAAGGTATCGGATCACCCAGGACCAGAGTCACAAGTGGTTATGAACCACCCAATGTGGGTGCTTGGAACCAAGCTCTGGCCCTCTTCCAGTGCAGTATATACCGCCACCCACTGAGCCATCCCTCCAGCCCCAACCTTGTTTCTAGAGTCTGGGTCTCTCACAGACCTGTAATTAGCCAAGTAGGCTAGGCTGACTGGCCAGCCTGCCCTGGCCTTATCTCCACAGCACTGGGATGACAAAGCACATACCGACCACCACACTTGGCTTCTCACTTGAGCTCTGGGCATCCAACTCATGTGCCCATGCTCACAAGGCAAGCGCTTTCCCCAGTGAGTTATCTCCCCAAGCCCCAGAAGAAACTTTCTATGACTAGTCCTAGATAAGAATACCGCCTCTCAGCTTCAAACATTTAGTGACCCCAAAAAGGCTCTAGTCAGAAGGGCAAGAATCCTGAGTCTTTCACGGCCCCTCACGAACACCCATGGTCTCTCTTACACGGCCCTGCTTTGATTCCCAGATCTACCTTCAAAGACTGTGAACAGTGATCTCTTCCCCAAGAACTCATGCCAAGATTTTTTTGGAAAAGGATGCAAACACAGTCACATATCTTGGAGTATTTTTGAAAATGTCATTTTTTTTAAAAAAAAAGATTCTAGTATAAAATTTCTTGTGATTTCTACGTCTGGTTACCAGCTCACCACCATGGTGACCTGTTACAAGCCTTCAGGCTAACTCTGTCACAAAGGTTGTCCAGGAGAAAGACCTAGAATTGGAAATGCTGATGTCCAGATGCTGCAGTGAGGTTCTGGGCAGACAGAAACTGACCAGAGAACAATAAAAACAAAAGCACAAACAGAAAATGGATGGAGAGTGTTCTGCGCTGACAAATTGGTGTGAAACCCTGAAGGTGAGGGGGGCAGAAGATAAACCAGGCTCAGCTCACACCAACAAAGGTGTTATAGCCAGAGGAGGCGTCACCCTGGGTAAATACCAGATGAATTAAAGGCCATTGCCAGCGGCTGGGAAGAATGTCACCAGGATGCTGTCTGATGGACCAGTGAGCCCTGTGAGTGAATGGTGTCTGCGGAAGGTCAGCGCATTACAATGGTTCAACTGCAGGATGTGGCCGGAGGCGCCCACAGACACGCAGGTGCAGGGGAATGTCTCTTCCGTGCAGTCTGCACCAGGACAGCCGCCTCCATGCTGTCAGGAAGAGTATAGCATGGACAGCCTGGGCCGTGCCGGGAAGAGACAGTGAACCTGGGGCGGGCAGGGCGCTGAGTCTTGCACAGCTGGGCAGTGGCTCTGTGGGGTTCTTGTTTTTCATCCTCTCCCTGTTTGTTCCCAGGGCAGATTAGCCCATCCTGTCACCCTACCAACCAACCCCACTCTACGCTCTCTTTAACTACTGTTTTGTTTTTAAGGTTTCGTCAGTTAATTTTGCCCTTTGACAATTCCACGTGTGCCCTCCTCCCACCTCTAGTCACCCCCCTCCCATTCCTGCCAGTCTCTTCCAGACTGTGACTTTTGAGCTCGTTCTGTGACCCACTAAGTTTAGCTATCTCTGAGACATGGTCTCACGTAGTCCAGGCTGGTCTCAAACTCTCTCTGTGGTCCACGATGATCTTAAACTCCCGATGCTTCTGCCTCTCCTTCCCAAGTGCTGGGACGGCACGCAAGTGTCAGCACACACGCTTGCTTTGCACGGTGCGCGGGATGGAATTCAGGTCTCTGTGCACACTAGGCAAGCACTCTACAAACTGAGCTATGCTCCCATCCTCGTCTAAACTTGACTACCAAGAACAGCACTGGCCCAGCTCAGGGGGTTCATGTTTGATCTTGGACTGCTGCCGTTGGAGGCCAGCCTGGTGTGATGACGCCTCAGGACTCTGAAGTGGGGAAGGCAGCTCGACTCCTGGGTCTTCACTGTTGCTTTTCCTGTTTGACACAGAACTTCAGAGTGTACCTGACACACTTTTGTACACATAAGTATTGTGCAGAATAAGCCACTGAGCAAAACTGACTGCTAGATTAGAACGTCCTATTTCGATGCCCACTGGGGCTTCCTGTGAGTCTTGTTAAGCTGTGGAAGTCATGGCTGAAACCAGAAGTTCTGCCTCTATAATATAGTTCCAGGAAGACTACTTATGTATATATCTATCCATCTATATCTGTCTGTCTGTCCATCTATATCTGTCTGTCTATCTATCCATCCATCATCTATCTATTCATCTATCTATCCACACATCCATTATCTGTCTGCCTATTCATCCATCCATCCAGCTATCTATCTATCCATTTATCATTTATTTATTTACCCACCCATCCCGTCTGTCTGTCTGTCTGTCTATCTATATATAGGTTTTTGGTTTTTTTTTTTGTTTTGTTTTTGTTTTTGTTTTTTTTTGTGAAGTCCTAGCTATGCCAGAAATTGCTCTGTAGACCAAGCTGGCCTGGAACTCAGAGATCCGCCTGCCTCTGCCTCCTGAGTGCTGGGGATAAAGATAGGTGCCCACGCTGTCACCACCACTGCAGGGCAGGAGGACTACATCTTAGAAGACAAAGACCTTGGGGCTTCAGAGATGGATCAGTGGTTAGAGCAGAACACGGCCTGCCCTTCCAGGGTTCCTGGCTTGATTCCACACACGGTGTCTCATGTCCATGTGTAATTCTAGGTCCGGAGGATCTGAAGTCATCTTCTGACCTCCTTAGACACCAGCCACACGCATGGTGCAAATGTGTACACACAGGCAAATACTCATACACACAAAATAAATAAATCTTAAATGTTCTTTTGAAAAAGAAACAAGAACATTTATACTCTCTCTGGGTAAATACCTCTAGAGTATTCTTCTGAAAGTATGAATAGGTTAAAATATCTAAGACCCAAACTCACCTGTTAGATACCACAGTGTAATAGAAAATGTCAGAAATGAAGTTGTATAATAATGATCTGGAAACCAAACTGAGTCAGTGGAGAACAGACAAGCTAGAGTCCTACCTCCAGGGAGGGAACCAGGTGCCTCAGTGTGGGGGAAGCACCAAGGGCTTAGGAGGACCATTGCCAGGGCCACTGCCACGATCATTTCCAGGACGCCTAAATATGGAGCCTTTCCCTTGGTCACAAACACACAAAACTCCCAAATCACTCTGAAAATAAAATGTTTATAAGAAACTGTCGAGATGTCTATTAGATAGAGGTGTAAGTGGTGGGCATGTGATCCTGGCAAGGGGAAAATACCAGGATACTTGGTATGTTTGTCTCTTTAGTCTCTAAATGCTGTATTTGCATGTTCATTTTTCGTAAATAATCACCAAGGCTGTGAACTATAGGGTGTAGCTGAAGTGCCCCACTGGGAACAGTCAAAAAAGTCAGATTCCTCCCCTTTCCTCTCCCTTCCTGACACTTCCTGTCCTGTTCCGCCCTCCCTCCTGTCCTGCCCTCCCCTCCCTCCACTCCTCCCCTCCCGTCCCTCCTATCCTGCCCTCCCCTCCCTCCTGTCCTGCCCTCCCCTCCCTCCTGTTCTGCCCTCCCCTCCCTCCTGTCCTGCCCCTTTATTCTCTTCTTCTTTTGTTGTTTGAGACAAACCCTCACTTGGCTCAGGCTGGCCTCAGAATTACCGCAATCCTCCTGTCTCTGCCTTCCAAGTGCATTGGGTCTCCTTGTGTATGAGTGGTTCAGGCTGACAGTCAGCCCGCAGTCCCCCGTGGACAGGTCCCTCGGCTGCAGAGTCGCTGGCTGCCTGATGCATTAGCTAACCACTCTGATGCCCGTGGCCTTTAAAGGCCCCAGGAAAGGCCCGGCTATCCCTCACCATTGGCCTGGAGGCAGTGTGTGCCTGACCTCTGCAGAATCCTTTCCACTTCAGACCCAGGCAGGCTGAGATGAGTGACTTCCTAGTTACCAAGAGGCTAACAAAATGTGCACGGCCATGTCCCAAAGCATGGGAAAGCATCGCTCCCAAGCACTCCTGAGGGCGGGGGTCAGGTCATTTTTTCTGGCTGTTTTTCTTTACACCCTACAGACTGGGGGAAGCGGAGCGCGCTAAGGGCCACAGGTGGTGAGTGGGCACAGCTCAATGCCACACTAGCGCACATGGTGCTGCGTTCTTCCCCCACCTCCAGGCCCCGCGTGGCCTATATACTCTTAGTCTAAAGAGTGGCACACTTTGGGGTAACTCTTGTTTTTTTTATACCCCACCCCCATCTTCTGCAGCAAACAGGACCCAGGGCCCAGGAATCCCCCAGGAGAAACCAGAACCTTGCTTATGTCAGCAGCAGCACCCCTCCCCCGCACCCTTCCCCTTGCCTTCTGCTACAGAGAGAAAGAAAAGGGAAAAAGGTCTGAGAGAAACGATGCCCAACTCCTCTGTTAATGCCGCTGGCATTGTGGTTCCCACGTCTGCAGCACCTGTTCAATATTCTCAAAAAAAAAAATTGTTAGCAGTTATAACAAGATGCGGAGTTTGGCTACTTCCACACCTCCTCCAGAGGTTCTTAACTCTATTCCTGGTTACCGCGGCTTCTCTGGCCAGAAGCCCCCTTTCCTGGGTGGCTTAGATTTATTTTTTCCTTAAAAATGTGCTCTGATGAGTGATGGCACAAGATGCACCATGGGCTCCAGTTAGCTTTTAACTAAACCTAGGGTAGGCTCTGCCGAGCGTGTGCAGTTGGAAGGCGAGGCTGGTCTCTTCAGGCAGGACAAAGAGGACTCCAGTGTGAGCTGTTAGCAGACCACTGCTGGCAAGTCTGTAGTTGGAAACCCTGAAGCAGTGAAGATCAGCAACATTCAACACAGAGCACCTAGGGGAATCAAGGCTGTGTTCACAGAACCAAGTCCCCCCATCCCTGCTTCCCTCTCCTTTGGTTCCTTCAGCTTCCTCTGCCTCCCCTCCCCTCGATCTGCCTTCTGCCCTGTGTTGCTCTTTCCAGACTTGCTGTGCAAGCGTTCAGGGGACTCTTGGGCAGGAGTGCTTTCCGTGGACACATGAGAGTGTCAAATCCGAGTTCCCTGTCCAAAACGCAGATCACAGTTTTAGAGTCCATAGTATGGAATAATGCAGAAAGTCCAGGAAGTTCTGTGCAATGAAAGCTTAGTATATCTCTGTGAAATGGTGTGTGAATAGCTCTCCTCACCCACAAACTCATAAGAGGGAGCCACATTAAAAGACTAACGGCAGGGCTGGAGAGATGCTTCAGTGGTTCAGAGCACGGGATGCTCTTTCAGAGGACCCTTGTCCGAATCCCAGCACCCAGGTAGCAGTTAGCAGTCATCTGGGTAAATGGTTCCCGAGGACCTGATATTTTCTTCTGACTGTGGAGGGCACTGCATGCACGTCCTGCAGATAATACGTGCAAGATTAGCACCTATACTCATAAAACAAAGATAAATAAATCCTGAAACAACAGTCAGAACGAGCGGATGCCCTGGGCTGGGGCTGGAGCTCACTTGGTAAGAGTGCTTGCCTTGTGTACACAAAGCCTTGGGTTGGACTCCCAGCACCGCAGAAAATCAAGTATGTAGGGAGCCCTCGAAGCCAGCGCTTAAGATACAGAAGCAGAAGTATCAGAAGGTCAAGGTGTTTCATGGCTGCATAGAGAGACGAAGGCCAGCATGGCCTACATGAAACCATGCCTAAGTCAGCAACAGAAGTCCTTTCCTTCCTCTCAGTCTTCAATACCGGTCCCTTATTGGTGTTGTTCTGGTTTTCAGTTTTCCTAAGTGGTTTCCCTTTTCCCTAAATACCCCTACAGAGATAAATCAACGGCACACACACGAAGACCTTACAACAAAAGCCAGAAAACCACCTTGAACCTTGAAGTAGAGAAGCAACTGGACCGCAGGAGGACGCTGAGGACACAGTGGGCCTTCAGTAGTGATGGCAGAACTCGTTGTGGCTGGGGTCTCGCTCAGGAAACACTCCCTTCCCACAACCATGGGACCTCCCCAGACTCTTGTATTCCGAACTGTTTCGTTCTCAGTCTCTGAAAGAAAAGAGCTCTTTTGCTCGGTCCCTGAGCCCTCAGAGCCAGAGTCCCGGGGGTGAATTGATACTCAGCTGGATCACAGTCATCTGATCACAGTCATCCGAGAACCTCGTTGCTTCCACATTCTGGTTTTGGGGGCCATGGAAGAAGCGCACCAAGGTGCTACCTAGGTGGGAGGCTTGGATATTTTCTGAGTTACAGACAGCACCTGTTTCCTTCACAGTGTGGGTGGTGGGAGTAAAGAAATCAGCATGAGTAGAGAGGAAGGAAGGAGCTGTGAACACGGCTCCCGGCCCAGGGGTGAGAAAAGCCAGGTTTGAGAACCATCTCATCGTTAGTGGAGTGTTTTTGTTTAACATGAAACCATTTGGCAAGTGGAGCACATCCTACACACCTCTGCACTCCTTTCTAGCTTCTCTTCATTTATTCATTTACCGTCCTAATTTTCTAAAGGGATCCTCTTTTACATGCGTGTACATGCACATGCACCCGTGCCTGCAAAATTGGAAGAGGATTGGATGACCAAAATCTCCTCTCGTTCTCTGGCTAACTCCTGCTCCTTTGAGACAGAGTCTTGAAATTGAATTCAGCCGTCTTGGCTAGGACGGCTGGCCACCAAGCTCCCAGGATCCCCGTGTCTCTGTTCCCAATGCTGCATTTACGAGCATGTGCAGCTACGCCTGGGTTAGTATATACATTTTGGGGTGGGGGCTGGATATCACTGGATAGCTCTGGCTGGTTTAGGACTCACTATGTAACCATGTAGACCAGGGTGGTCTTGGTCTCAGAGATCCACATGGCTCTGCCTCACGAGTACTGACTTCTACATACCTTTAACCACGAACGTGATAATTTCTCAATACCTTTGACTGTGTGGCAGTTTGAGCCACTGCTATTGCTGTTATAGTTACTGATCAATTGTACTTAATTGTGTGATCTGTCTCTTCAGGTTTATTAATCATTTTATTAGATTGACATTTTCATAATAAGTTATGTACTCATTCTTATTTCAAATGTTAAAGACTTACCTACGATACGTTGTGTTTTCTCTTCAGTTGTCCCCGTGGCTTTTTTGCCTTGTGTCGGGGTTGAACTTGTATTTGCCAGGCAAAGGTTCTGCAACTCTGACTCCTGGAGTTTCCCCTAAACTTTGCTTTTAAAACATTTCGAAAATTTTAAACAGATATAACCATTAAGTTTGAATTGGGATTTTGTATGTTAAGTTATTCTAGTCCCAATCTTCTTCTACACATTTAGTTCTGAAACTTAACCTTCATGATCTCGTTTCTACATTTAGATCTTTGGTTCAAGTCTGTTTACAGGTTAGAAACATCCATCTTTGCGTGTGGCTGCCCAGTGGCCTTCCTGCGATGTGCTCCTGGTCCCTTCCCAACATCAGAACGCTGCATTACTGTGTCTTCGTTTCCTGAGTGATCTCGTCTCTCTGGGGCAACTTCTATGATTATTTCGTTAGTGTGACTTCTGTAATTAGTGTTAATCTCAGCGTCTATGATGAACTTCTCCAACCATCTCTTCTGCTTTTACATATTCTCTCAGTCGGACCTCAAGTCGATATGTTGAATTAAAATGAGATGCACATAGGAAGCAACTGATGTCTGTGCTGATCACTTTAAATGCCTTATTGGTATTTCCCATTTGGAAAGCACAGCAAGTCACAGCACTGCCTCCGGTCCTTCTGTGATTGTGTGGTTTCCCAGATACTTTAATATTTTTGTTAGCTTTTTTGGCATTGTTTTTTAACCGTTTTCTCATTTAAAATACCACTAGAGCCAGGTGTGGTAGCACACACCTTTAGTCCCAGCATTTGGGAGGCAGAGGCAGGCAGATCTCTGAGTCAGAAGGCAGTCTGGTCTACAGAGAGAAACCCTGCCTTGAAAAACCGACCAACCAACCAACCAAACAACCAACCAACCAACCAACCAACCAACCAACTAACCAACCAACCAACCAAACAAACAAACAACCAAACAACCAACCAACCAACCAAACAACCAACCAGCTAACCAACTAACCAACCAACCAACTAACCAACCAACTGACCAACCAACCAACTAACCAACCAACCAACCAACTCACCAACCAACCAACCAACTAACCAACTAACCAACCAACCAACCAACCAACTAACCAACCAACCAACCAATTAACCAACTAACCAACCAAACAAACAACAAATAAAATTACAGAACTGAAAGTGTGCTAACGAGTTTCCAAAATTAAAAAAATTATTTTATACAGTATGTATATAAGCATGTATGCATGTACATATTTTAATGATTCTTGTTTCTTAATATGTTTCTCAAGTTAAATTCCCCTATTCCCATGAAAAGAGAGAGTTGGAAGGAGGAAAACAACATTATCATCTTTTCGTTTTTTTGAAAACGGGTTCTTCCACAGTTTAAATTTTTTTTCTGTGTTTGGTTCCCCGAGGTTTGGTTTAGGAATCTTTCAGATGCACACCATTGAGTGATGATTTCCCAGTGTGTGATCTTGGAGTATTGTCATTGTGCGTTTTGATCGGAGCGTGCTGTGGCCTCTGTGAGCGGTGGTCTGGTGTTGCTGAGTCTAGAGAGCTTGTGTGACCTGAGCCTGGCAGTCTTGCACACGATGTATCTCACATAAACTCTTCAGTTTTCTCCTTGGGTTTTGGTCTATGTGGCCTTTTTGCCTCTTTTATTTTTCTTTTTAGAGGAATTTAGCTTTTCGAGGCAATGCCACAGTGTCTCACGTATCCCAGACTAGCCTTGACCTCTAAGGTGAGGATTATCTTGAATTCTTTCTCCTCCTCTATGTCCCTCCCGAGTGCTGGGGCTGTAGGCATAAACCTCCAAACCTATCTATACTTTCTTTTTTAAAAAATCTGTAATATATTTTATCTCCATGGATCTGTGGGTATGCACACAGGAGGATGTGGAGGTCAGAGACTAACTTGCATCTGGTTCTTTCCACGAACCATGTGAGACCTGGGCTCAAACCTCAGGTAATCAGGGCGGGCTCCCCTCTCATACCTGGCATATATGTCATCTGAGCCTAACCAAGTGTCTCCCAATCTTACTCAAGTGTAGTGGGCGAGCAGCTGAGAGGCTTGTCTGTTATGTTCAAGTATTAGAAGAAGTTTAGTTTCCTCAATCGAGCTAATGGATTATTTCTTCCTTTTCTCTCTCTTGTTAATTTCAGACTTAAACTTTCTTTTCATTCTTTTGAAGTTATTTATTTTGTTGATTTTGGCTTCAGCTACTTTTCTCACAATGCAAGTCTGTTTTTGTTGAATTGTACGTTTCCTCTGTACCTGCCGTGATGGTGTCGGATTTTTAAAAATCCCAGCATGGTCACTCGCTGACCTGTAAATAATTGTCCTTAGTACTTTTAATCACAAGTGTGTGTCTGTCTGTGTGTGGACATACACGGGTTCTTACAGAGGACAGAGGCATGGGATCCCCTAGAACTGGAGTCCAGTGCAGGGGCGAGCTGCCTGTCACTGGCTGAACTCCGGTCCTCTGCAAGAACAGCAAGCATTCCTAATGGCTGAACAATCTCTCCAGCCCCGTTGCCAGCTTTTAAATGTTAAACCAACATGGGAAACCCTGGGGTTAGCTGAGGAATGGCTATGTTCTCTGTTACTTTTAACTAGATTTTTTTTTTTACTCATTGATATTAGATTCAACTTTTTAAAGAACGACTTTTCCCTCTGTGAGTATTCAAGACAGGGAGCAATACTTTTCTTTCCCATCAACGCTTTGCTTTCGTGTTACCACATTGCCACCAGCCTCAGAGCGCATTGGTAAACAGGTGCTCCCTTAAAATTCCTGGGAAAAGTTGAAAGGGATTGGCGCTATTTCATCTCCAAAAGTTGGACAGAATTTGCTAACGCATCATTTGGCTCAGATTTTATCCGAGAAACTTCGCTTACAAATAAAATGCACCTAATTGCTGTCGATGACATTGCTTCTGTTTTACTGGCTATGCCCGTAAGACACGGTGATGCCTATAGGAACAGCGAGACCAATCTCACACAGTATCCCGAAGCTGGTGCAAAAGATAGTTAGGCGGTAGATGATCTGCCACACACCCGGCAAGTGACGAAGACGCCTGAGGTTCGTGTCTTTCCTGCTCAGGTTTCTTAATCTTTCAGCCATGGATGGTTGCTTTATTGTGTTAATCAGTGTAGGAAACTTGGTTCAAATTCTTTCATTTATCTATTTATACAAAATATCTATTGTGTGTGTGTGTGTGTGTGTGTGTGTGTGTGTGTGTGTGTGTGTGTGTGTTATATATGTGCTGGGGTGCATCCACCAGCAAAATCCAGAACAAGGCATCGAGTCCCTTAAAGACCGAGTTCCAGGTGGTTGTGAGCTGCCGGACATGATGCTGGGAACCAAACCCCAGTCGTCCTCAATCACAGCAAGCTGTAATGCTGGGCTCTCTCTAGCCCCTCATCCAGTCGTTTTCTTTTCTCCTCCCTCCCTCCTTTCTTTCCTGAGACAGGGTTCCACTCTATAGCTTTGGATAGCCTAGGACTCACCCTGTAGAGAAGGCTGGCCTAGGGCTGGAGAGATGGCTCAGCCATTAAAGGCTAGGCTCACAACCAAAAATATAAGAGAAGGCTGGCCTAGATCTTACAGAGAACCACCCGCCTCTGCCTCCCAAGTGCTGGGGTTAGAAGCATAGGCCGCCAATCCTGGCTTCGTCAATTCTCCGTTCTCTTGTTTAACAGGTGCGTTTACAATGAGGTTCTACGGTAGCCCAGGCTCTGTACACTTAGCACACTCATTAAATCTGAGAATAGGTGCCAAGTCATCGAAGATGAGTGCAAATGTCTCCCCGATGGGTTTACTGAGAGATTTCTTCTCTGTATAGATGCTCTGTGTTAGCCAGCAGGACAGCATTTTGAACAACCCTCCTACAAGCAATCCCCCTTAGCATGCTTTCCAAAATCACATGGTCCAATGCTATCGAGTGCGTAAGAGCCTTGCTCTCTGAGGCAGTTCAGTTGGTGCTGACGGTATAGCCAGCCACACCCTGACAGCCACCTGGGCAGGAGACAAACTCGGCCCCAATGTGCCAGCTGCACCACTAGGCAAGCCAAGACTCCCTGATGTGGAATTTCCAAGAAAACACTGAAATTAAATCTATGAGACTTCATTAGCAACCAAAACACAATATCCACTCTCTGCTCCTGTTCACCCCGAGCCGTCTGACTCCCCACCAACAGTTCCAAAGGGTTGTGCACAGCTTTGAAAATGTCCCAACACTTAGACCTTCGCTGTGGAAGGCAGAACCACCATGAAATCATCTTTCCCCATAGAAGATTGTCAGTTATACTTCCCTTTTTGTTTGGAAGTGCTCTTTTATTTTTTTCCTTCTCTGACTTTTTTGGTTGGGTTGAGGGAAGCTGGGGTTGAGAATGTTCTTAGACATATGAAGAATAGTTTTTGCCTTGAGGGTTTTTTTCCCAGTTTGAGAAATAACGTGTTGTGTCTCCAAATAAACAAACGTGTCATAAGAGCTGGAAGCCAGGAGGCTGCAAACATCAACCCAAAAGAAACAGAGCCCTAACCCCTGCTGAGCGGTGTGTCAGTTCTCAGTGGAAAACGGAAACCCACATCTGCTGCAGCTGTCCGGACTCCTGTAGCAGGTAGAGCTGGCGAGAAAGTGAGACTTTGAAGCTGGCACTGACTCTGAGCCAGTGGCTTAGGGACCGCCCAAGATTTGGTCTTAAGTCTCAAGTCAGACTAAATTACCCACTATCAGATGATGGTCCACACGTTTATAGTAATTAATTTGGTTGATAACCAACTGCATGGTTGAGGCAGAGTTCAGAACAGACCTCTATGACTCCTGATTAGGAAACTCTATTTTTTATTTTGTTGCTTCACACCATATGGCCTTTCTACAGACCAAAAACATAACAAACGAAGCTTGAAAATAACTCAGAGTAGAATAAGGAGGAGAAGCTGAAGCCCCACGGGAAAGAGGCCGACCGAAGCCGAGGCCTGCAGAGAGCATCCTCAGGAAGGAGGGTGACTGAGTAAAATTCCCCTCCCTTCCTATTAGGAACAAAACCCACCCAGAAGGCTATACTGGAAGCATGCGTTGAAGGCTCTACTCCCATCTTCTATGAAATTGTAAGGAGATGACACAGAGAGAGAGAGAGAGCTGTTCTCTTTGCAGTGCCCAAGTATTGTAGGCAACACTGTAATCAATATGGATTTCAAACTCACGAGGCTATAAAGAACTTGGCTAATCTATATGCTGTAAACGACAAATTCTACTTTTGTAAGATTGGGAGGTTACTGAACCTGCACCAAGGGTCTGTGAGCATGTGGTACGGAACTCTGTGATCTGAGCCTACGGGTGCCTGCTACATTGGCAAGCTACTGTAGGGTCCCCCAAAGACCCAGCATAAACCTAGACTGAGATGGCACCTCACCAAGATAAGCCAAAACCTGGACTGAGATGGCACCTCACCAAGATAAGCCAACTCTCTCTCTCTCTCTCTCTCTCTCTCTCTCTCTCTCTCTCTCTCTGTTTTTCTCTCTGTGTCTGTCTGTCTCTCTGTCTCAGTTTCTCGATCCCTGTCTCCCCCTCACCCCCAACTGATGAGCATTTTGTCAACCTAGCAGAACCTAGGCTCATCTGGAAAGAGGGAACCTTAACTGAGAAGATGCCCGTGTGTAAGTCGGTGAGGCAGGAGGATCACCAATGGGCAAGAGATCCTGGGAGCCATAAGAAAGTAGGCCGAGTGCTTGCCATGAGGAACAACCCAGAAGGCAGCACCCTCCATGGCCTCTGCTTTAGTTTCTGCCTTCCGGTTCCTGCCTTGACTTCCCTAAGTGACAGATTGTAGCTTAAGAGTTATAAGATGAAATAAACATTTTCCCTACCCGGTTGCTTTTGCTCATGGTGTCTTATTGCAACAGGAGGACAGCAAATTAAGGCCTAAATATTATTTATGTGAATCCGTGTGACTGTATGCCATGCCTTTGGGTCGTGTGTACCAGAAGAGGGCGTCCCATTCCCTGGGGCTAGAGTTACAGATGGACGAAGCCACTTGATATAAGTATAGGAGCTCAGATTGGCCCTCGCAAGAGCTGTAAGCAGTTTCAACACAGAGACGTCGCTCCAGCCTCACATACTTTCTTCTTAAAGTCTATTCTTGTGAGCATTTCATTTTATATGAGTAGTTCTTCACTGCTGCATGTGTTCTACCTTTTTGCTGTTGCTGCTGTTTTCCAGAAAGGGGCTCACCATGTAGCTCTGGCTGGCCTCGAACTCACCACGTAGACCAGGCTGGCCTTTCAAGTGCTAGGATTAAAGGCGTGCTACCCTTCCTTTACTACATGCTAGCTGTTGGTATAAAGTCAGTTGCTGTGCTGGTCTTGTGCGCTGATGTCTGAGGAAGGTGGTATTTAGCATATGCATTGGTGTCTTGCTTGATCTAAATTACATCATATCGTAGGGAAGACTAAAGTGTCATCCATACTCATATTTTAACAATGTTCACACACTTCAATTTACCTCCAGAAAGAGGTTTAAGAGGTGAAAAATGCAAGTTATAATTTTAGCTCATGGATCACATAAGTCATACCACATATCTGAAGCACTAATGAGATGTTTTGCAAAGCAGCCAGGAGAGAATATTTGGTAGACTGGGTCTGCAGCCTACATCACCAAACGACCCCGACCTAGGATTCGGTGTCCTCTGACCTTTGCTTGGGTCAAGATATTCTCCGAGGCCTGGGAAGCTCTTGAGTGACTTCCTCACCTGCAAATGGTTCACACACAAGTGCCTTCTATTTTCTGCCACCATTTCTCGACTCCTGTGACATAATGATTGGAAGAGAAGCAGACGTGCTACACCAGCATAGGGTTATAGGATTTTCCATCTTCCTGTGTTTTAAATACTTAAGACCCATTTTCAACTTGGAAAATGCTTTTAGATTTTTAGCGTCAAGGTGAGATGTGTATTATCAAACTAGCCTCTCTAGCCATGTTTCTGAGGAGCGGGAGTTAATTATATCACACCATGCAGGAGTGAGTGGCCCTTCCGTCCAGGCCAACTGGGCATTATTACAAGAACAAGTAATTGCCCTGCCTTTCATCAGGCGCCTAGATCATTAGAACACAAGATTATTAAACTAAGACCCTACCAATTTAACTGCTCAATGATGGAGTCTATTAGACCATCTGCTGCCTTATCGGCATAGCACGGCAGGTCCGGGCAACTGTATGCCCAATGTGCAGCATTGTATCCCTCCCAACTGGTCCCTATACCGTTCCTGAATGATTGTTATTTAATTGCTGGGGCTAACAAGCAACCCAGCCGTTGCTCCTCAGCTGTTAGCAAGACTTGCCAGAATGAACCGTTCGGCTTAGAAAGAGCCACCTCGCAACGCCAGGTTATTTCAAATCGTGTTGTGCATGGCCAGATTCAGGATAGATTTTTTTTTCCTCAGCCACCCCTAGCAATGGCCAACTGCTGGGCAAAAGAAGAAAAATGTTAGTCCCCTCTGCTCTTCTCCTTTCTTTTCCTCTGCCTGCCTCAACCCGTCCATGAACCGGGACCCCTGGTTCCTTACACGAAAGTCTTTTCTTGAATAAAGCTTGGGCCCGTCATTGTCCCTTTGTCTTTTCTTGCCACTGGGCTTGCAGCCAGGGCTCATGTAAGACTAGCCTTGGCTAGATACTGAATTTAAATCCAGAAATATTGTCAAGGCAAGGCAAAGATGACTGATGGGATCAGACACGTCACCGCCAGGCTTGAGAAACACCTAGAAGACCGACCATGCAGTGGGGGTTAACTGTGTACCCATTCCTCTTCTCCCAAATTTGTATGTTGACATCCTGAGCCCAGTACTGCCTCCTGTAACTGTCTGTGAGGTTTTCATGACTGTATTTGGGACTTAGAGAGGAGGCTGGGGTCAAATGAGGTCAGACATATGAGCCCAAATCCATTATGATTAATGTTCCTATAAGGCACTGTTAGGGTGGCAACATACTTATGAAGTCCTGACGAGATGGGGAGAAGATGTTTACTTGAGAGCCAAGGAAAGGCTCTTGGAAGACACCAGCCTTGCTGATACCATGGTCTTAGACTCCTAGACTCCCAGGATAGAGAGACAACAGTTATCAGTCCATCCTTGTCGGGTCTCTATTTTGTCAGCTTTAGCAAAGTGATGAATGAACCATAGAGAATTTAAAGAAGGGGTGATTGATTAGGGCCAATGGGAAGGTTAAAGCAAGAGCGAAACCTGCAAAAATGAACCTGGAGACGGTGGCCTGCTTGGTTGAGCAGGAGGCCTTAATGAAGACCAGGGGCTTTGGTTTTGGCTTGATGTACTTTTAGGTGAAAGCTAGATTGATTTCTGCTTTGTTTCCATGAGGCTTGCAGGAGCGACTGGCCACTGCCAAGCTTGGGCTGGGGAGGGAGGGCGGCTTTGTCGCTGTGCACATGAAGCCCTTGGGGCAGGCTGCTAACCAAACACCCTTGTGTCAGCAGCCTTTAACCTGATGTAGGAATTCAGCCTCCTTTCTGGCCAGCAAACCCATTCATCCCCCAGAGAAGAAACCTCGGGGATAAAAATTCACGCACCATCAGGAATTCAAAACCTCACCTCGTGCAAGACTGCCTTCCAACAATTTGGAATAATAATATACCTCGACACAAAGACCCGAGGTACAAAGTGCATCTCAGCAGATGGCCAGCCCTGTCCCCAGCTGAACAGGCTGCAGTGGGCCTATCAAAACACACAGGAGCACGGCACTCTCATCCTTAACCCAAATCCAAGGCTCCCTTCATTCGCATTTGGAGGGAGCCGTGAACCAGACTTCTCCCACCAATTTAAGTGCGCGACCCTCCCATTTAGGTCCATAAGCAATAGGTAGCACCTTGCTTGATGAAGTTCCTGTGCTTCCTGAAGTAGTTTCCTAGCTACCGACCTGACATATATCATGTCACTTCCCTGCCACCAAAATTATTCACAGCAAGGATCATGCAGTGAAGTGAGTAATAAACACGCAGGCACACCCAAATAAACACGGAGATGAAACATTGTCTTCTGCTTAACCTGACGAACCTATTCATGCTAGTGAAAAAGAATAACAAAATAACAAAGTCTGAGAAAAGAGGGGAGGATGCGTTACTGCTGTTAAATAAAACATCACTGTCAGGTAATGTCACAACAGCAGCTGAACCTTGTAGTTTCTGGGTTAATGTGTCTCTGTACCTCTGTTTAAGAAACAAACTCCTCTCTCCCTCTCTCTCTCTCTCTCTCTCTCTCTCTCTCTCTCTCTCTCTCTCTCTCTCTCTCTCTGTCTCTCTCTCTGTCTCTGTCTCTCCCTCTGTCTCTGTCTCTTTCTCTCTCCCCCCCCCCTTCTCTCTGTTTTTTGTTTTGTTTTTGAGACAGAGTTTCCCTGTGTTGCCCTGGCTGTCCTGGAACTTGCTCTGTAGACCAGGCTGGTCTTGAACTCAGAGATCTGCCTGCCTCTGCCTCCCAAGTGCTGGGATTAAAGGCGTGAATCACCACCACCACCCCCACCTACAAAATCATCTCTTAACTAAAAATCACGGAGGAAGGGCTTGTGGGACGAGTCAGTTAGCAAAGTGCTAGTCATGCATACGCAGGGACCTGAGTTTGAGTCCCCGCATCCGTGTAAAAATGTCTAGCACAACTTCGTGCTCCTAACCCAGCACCAGGGAGGCACAGACAGGTAGGCCCGGTGATCTTACCATCCAGCCAGTCTAGACATTGGATGAGTTCAGGCCATGTAAGAGTTTGTAGGCATGGTAGGCAGAGTATAGGGAAGGATAGCTGAGGTTGTCTTACTCTTACATATACACACACACACTACACACACCACACACACACACATACCACACACCACACACACACACACACACACACACACGACACACACACCACACACACCACACACACACACACACACATACACCACACACACACACCACACACCACATACACACCACACACATCCCACACCACACACTACACACACACCACACATACCACACATACCACACACACTACACATACACACAATATATACACACACACCACACACATGCACCACACCACACACACTACACATACCATGCACATACACACACTACACACACACCACACACTACACACACACCTACACACACATTATACACACACACAATACAACCACACACACACCACACACACCATACATACCACAGACACACACATACCATACATACACACCACAAACCACACACCACACACTACACACACATACACACACACCACACACACACCACACATACCACAGACACACACACACACACACCACACACACACCACACATACCACACACACACACACACACACACACACACACACACACACACACACCACACAGATTCTATCTGAACAACCTACAGAAGTAGGAAAATTGGCCTCGCCCGCCTGGGGAGGGGACTGTTACTCAGCATCCTGGGCAAAGCAGGATATTGTAAGAGAAGTGAGCAGGAGTTTTCTAGGAGTCCTTAGCAAGTTCTGTCTTCTATCTAGACACACTGTTCCTTGTGCACAGATGCTTTCCAATCAGTGTACTAACTAAATTAAGCAAAACAGTTTTTCAAACAACAACAAAATAATAAGAAAGAATGGTGCATTCAAACACATACAGGGAACAAACAGAGAAACCTGGTGGTGGCTCATCCTGATCGTCAACTTGACAGACCTGGGAGGTGGGACTCTCAGCTGAAGAGCTGTCTCCATCAGACTGTCCTGTGGGCCATGTCTGTGGAGCCATTTTCTGGCTTGCTAATTGACAGACAAGGGCCCAGCCCACTGTGGGCAGTGTCATCCCTAGGTAAGTAGCCTGAGCTGTAGAATTATGCTGCATATGTTGTACATAAGCCCGAAAGCAAGCTAGTGAGCTCTCTGTGGTCTCTGCTTCAGTCCCTGCATCCAGGTTCCTACTTGAGTTCCTGCCCTGGCATCCCTTGACAATGGACTATGATCTGTAAAGTGTAATAAACCCTGTTCTCCTCTAAGCTGCTCTGGGTCGTGATGTTCATTACAGAACCAGGGACCAACCTAGAACAACCCTCCTCAGGGTTGAGTATATAATGTATTCTCTTACTCCCCACCATCCTCCAAAGCCTGAAGGTTTTGTCAGTTTATTAGACTAGCTCTTTCTACCCGGGGAAGTAAAAACAGCTTTATAGATGTGCTCGGTGACATTCTGAGTTCCAAACACATTTCTTATACCTGCAAACGAGGTCTTTCGCTATTAAAACAGTAGCGAGGTATTCACCATTTCTTTGCTTCAATCTCTCCTGTCATGGTTCCCTTTTCTTCATGTTATTTCCAGATGTGACGCTTCCTCTTTCGAGCACCCCAGTAAATGCAGAATTGTCTCACCTGCTCCTAAACTTAGCCAGTTGGTTCTTCTTTATCGTGCAGGCTGACCTGAAGTTTAACAGTGATGCCCTCGAATGCCTGAGTCCCCTGGGGTCTTCAACCTCTGCCTGGGCTGCTTTTCCCCTGGGTTTCCCATGGATTCTGTTCTTTCCTGAACGGAGGGAATGAATGAGTGAGGATGGTCTGTGCAGGGTGAGAGAGACCCTGGGGAGGAGGATAGAGGGAAGAGGATGAGTGGCAGCAGGTAGGTGAGCCACATTGAGTCACAGGTTTGCCATAACCTAACACAACAGTAACTGACCAACACTACTGACCGGGGTTCCCAGGAGCCGAGACCGACAGCAGCAAAAGCAGGGTGACCTTGGGAGTTTATTGCGGGTCTCCTCCATGCCAGGCCCTGGACAGCTCTCTGTCTTTGGTTCTTTTGGGACACTAAGCCAACGGCATGGGGATTTCTACCACTGCTTTGCAGAGCAACAGAGACTCCCTTGGGTTGGAATCTTACGTTTACTCTGAGGGTCGGTATCTCTTCGGGGAGCAGCTAAGAGAGGAAATACAATGCAACACAGAAACTGAAAGGCAGCTAGGTCACAGAAGGAGCCCGAGGTGCAGAGCCCCCCTGAGAAGCTATCCACGTCAGTCACGGGGCCACACTCACATTGCGCTGTAACTGAACTTAATTCATTTAAAGGAATTCTTAAACCATTTATCTTACCTTTTGAGATTATAATTATAGCATTTCCCCCTTTTATTTCTCCTGCCAAATGTCCTTCCTTGCTTTCTTTCAAATTCATGCCCTCCTTTTTCATTAGTTGTTGTTGTGCATGCACACATACGTGTATTACACACACACACACACACACACACACACACACACACACACCTAAATACCTAACTCCAACCTGCTCAGTCTGTATGATGTACTTGTATGTAGGTTTTCAGGATTGACCACTTGGGATTTCAGGAGAGTACCAACTTGCAGAGTCTATGGAGTGCCCTGGGCCTGAAATCCCAAGGTCTAGCATGTTAGGCAAACATTCTACCAGCTGAGCCCTATCCAGTTTTTGTGTTTGAATTAAGAGGAGAAGTTCAGTTCCACAAAACAAACTCGTGGCAATGGGTTTACATTACAGAGTAGGAGATCGTGTTCACATACAAGGAAAATCTTGTTGATTAAACATGATCGATACTGCCTTGAACAGTGCTGGTGGAGGCCGCCATATCTCCTCGGGACCCAATGGGAATTAGACCAATGTCAATCTTTCAGACATTGGGAGATTTTACTCAAAAGTCAAGTCCCGAGAGAGTCTGTTGCATGGCAGGTGGACTAGAAATGCTAAAGAACGAGTTATCTTCTCAAGTACTCTCTAGTATGAACTGGGAATGCCTCAGTGTGGAATTGCTGCACCGTGAGACACTTACTAGTCTGACTCAGTCCTTTACACAACTAAAATCCAGAACCCAAAATATCAAACAAGCTTCTTCATGAACCGCCTGGGAACATCTCTGAGAATGGAGGACAGACTTGGTGTCTGGGCGACCAGACATTAGGTAAGAATGGATGCTCATGTGATGCCTGTCATGGCATTTTCAGACCTTTCACTAATAAGGGGAAGAGGAGCACACAGAGGGCACTTGTGCCATTTGTGTAGAAGTGATGTCATTACCAGAGAAAGCGTGCTTTCCAGGTCCGTTTGGCTCATAGGCAGGAGTACTATTGGGATCTATATTGAAGGAGACTCTTTGGTTAGCAAACAAAGGAGGGCTCCTGACTCTCTAGGGTACATACACACAAGTGTTCTTTCTTATCTTGGAAACGTAAGACTCTCAACATCTATACAAGACCAGCAATGACTACAGGTATCAACCTTCTTACCACGAAATCCAAAGAGGATTCCTACCAGCTCCAGTGCACACCTCCTCTGTGAAGTAACTCATGAGTTTGTCTCTCTGACTTTTGCTGAATAAAATAGAGCTTTGAACATGACGAGAGAGATGCAGGTCTAGTAGGCACAAGGTCCATGATATAGAATGAATAGTGTTGAAAATTCCCCCTTCTTGTTCCCTCACCAGCGGTGTGGCACAGGAAGCTGGAGAAGGGGTAGCTGGTGACCACTCTACTCTGGTGACTTCATGCAGCTTCTTGTCCTTACTTGTTCCTTACTTGAACTTACTGATTTTTTTCCCTTCTAATTTTTTTTTATCTTTTCTTTTTTTTTCGGAGCTGGGGACTGAACCCAGGGCCTTGTGCTTCCTAGGCAAGCACATGCTCTACCACTGAGCTAAATCCCCAACCCTCCCTTCTAATTTTTTGAGGGTGGAAGGTCCAATATAAGAATCTTACCCAGTGAATCCTTTGGTTACGGTTCTAAAGCCAGTCAGTCTACAAGCTATGTTTCTTCTTTGTGACCATTTATCCTACAAGTCTTTATTGATACCCAAAGAGACTAGAAATGGTTAGAGACACTTGATGAGTAGCTGTAAGCAAAACTAGGCTTTGGCCCATGGGAGACTTGCATCCCATACAGGGATGGGCTCAGTAATCAATGTCAAGCCAGGGGGTGACAGTGCACTGGAGGGAGGCTAGCAATGGGGTGCAAATCAGAGTAAGGCCACCCACTGACATTTAATACGGCAAAGGAACAGAAAGGCAGAATAAAACCAGAGCCACAGGTCAACCTGTAGTAACACATTGCTGAGTTTTGAGTTACTCCACCTAGAATTTAAAAGGAAGGAGCATCAACCCCTAACATCTTTAATTATTTTCCTAAATAAGTTTGCAACTTTCATACAGAGAATTTCCACAAGTAGGACACGGTCAGGGACTTGGGTGTCGTCACCATAAAAGATTCAGGTCACCCTAAGCCAATGAATGGCTATCGACTTAGTCGGCCTGGCTTTCCGACTCAAGTCCTGCTGTTATCGGAACTTGGATGTCCTGGCAGGCAGCTTACTCTGTCAGCAATGCAGGGCCACTACCCTAACAAGATTTAAGGGGCAGCTTAGAGGAATCTGGTTGATGCATTTCTCGCTTGCCCATTTCCAGAAAGAAGTGGCTAGGAGAGAAGCACGGTCCTGAAAGATGAGAGTTCAGTTCAAGCTGCCGACTACGGAAGGAGATGCTCTTTGAGTGGAATATAGCGCACCTCTTGGGCTGTCTATCTTTGTGTCCATCCCCATCCCCAACTACAATCTATCACACCCTAACACTCACCATCCCCAAATCCACAATCCGTGTCTCCTACAAGCTGACCCGGGGACAATGAGGGAAGTCCCCTGGAATAAGGCACAGGGGGGACAGAGTGACCATTGAATACTCGGAGTTGTTTTTTTTTTCTCCTTCTTCTTTTATAAACTGTCATATGGCGAGATACTCGTAGGTTTCAATGCTGTCAGCTATTCAGTCAGCCCAGATGATCCAGAATCACCATTTCAGTTATATCATAGCTCCAGGCGAGAGCACGTCACTCTCTTTATCCCCAGCTTCCAACAAGCTGCTCAGGCAGATGCTAAATGTGGTCGTCCCTGCCACGGTGGGTAGAGTGGCCTTTGTGTGGGTTAATTGAGCCCCCCACTCCATTTAATAGGCTGTTGAAGTCTTATTGAAACAGAGCTAGTGCTGCAGGTTAAATACATTGCGGTGCTCTTGTTAATCCGCTCATTAGCAGAGCTGGAAAGCTCCTCAGGAACTGTGAGTTTGCATATATTAACAGAGAGCTCTCCACCAGAGCGCTATCAATAAAACCACAAAGCAAGTTTGCAAATAGTGCAGTCACAGCGATACCAGGCTAGACGCCTTTAAAAAGAAATAAACATTAATAACTGATAAAATCTCACAGTCACACCCAAGAGGGGATGAGCTAGGAAGGGCTATCTGTTATCTCGGCAGGCTGAAGACAGGATCCAGACCGATGCCATCTTCCTGAAGAGAATAGAGGGCAGGCTTGAACCAGGAAATGATGCGAATGAGCCGAGGTTGGCCCAACGTTTCTACTCAAGACAGCATGGCGATCTGCTTTTTATGGGGGAGTCAAAAATAAAAGAGGAGTTTAGGGCGTCCAGGCCGTCCCGAGTCTGTATAATCGATTCAGAAAGCACGTGGCATCAGGAGTCGCCTCCTGAGGAGAGAATGCCTGGTGCCAGCAGGGGATGGGGGCAAGGCACCTGTGAAAAGGACCGAGGGCTACAAGTACGCTCAGCTGAAGACGGCCCTTCAACCCGTGGTCGGGACACACAGGATCCCTGACAGAGGAAGAGCCCAGGAGGGTCTTACAAATGGAGATAGAATCCCAAAAGGCTCACTGCGTGGCCCACAGACAAGAGCTGCTGTCGGCTCTCCCAGCTGATGCCACACAGTCGATGCTCGGCTCAAACACGTGCTCTGTGGTACCGGAAGCAGAATGGAGCTCTTGTGGCTTTTGAGTTTCTGGGGTTGCAGCAGAGCTACGTGTTCGCGGGGAGAAGACTTTCCGCGCGCCGACTGGTCAAGATGGAAGACTGTGTACCCTCTACTGAAGATGAAAGATAGATAACGGGGGATAGGGATGTGGCTCAGACGGTAGGTGCTTGCCTAGCACACATGAGGCCCTGGGTTCGATCCCCAGCAGAGCATGGAATGGTACGATGGCACAAACCTATAATCCCAGCATTTGGTGGGCGGAAGCAGGGAGACCAGATTTCAAAGTCATCCTCCACTACATAGTGATCTGGGGTTAGCACAGGCTACCTCAGTTAAGGGCGTTCCTACTCTGCCATAGTGATGTGGGGGTTAGCACAGGCTACCTCGGAATTCACTAGACATGGTGTTCATCAATGTACATCTGCAGCTTTGCACGAGATCTTTGCTCAACTGGCAGCTGATAGACACATAGATTGATTCCACATCGTCATTGGAATGGCCCTATGAGGAAGAGAGAAGAGGCAGACATTTCTTTGACATTCTAACCTCATGTTCTTTAACAAAGCTCTCTCTTTTCCAGCTGCCATGTGGGTAAAGGCGAAACACACAACAGAATACTTTGTCTACCCCAAAAGGAGCTCCTCATGGGGACAGTGTGGGTGGACTTGGGGACCCTTATGTTAGCTGACAGAAGTGTGGCACGGAAGAGAAAAGTCATGACTTCTGTCCTGTGTGAGGCTGGGTTACATTTCCCTCGAGGGTTGAAATACCCGGCAGGTATGGTGAAATGCATCATAACTCCATAAAGGTGAGTTTAGAAAGAGCTGGGTAACCCACTCTCAGAGGTATATTTTCATTAACCCATAGATGTTATGAGGCAGCCTAGGTTAAAAAAATCAATAAAAATATATCGTTAGCATCTGCTCCGTGTGTGCGTGTGAGCGTTCACGTGTGGCATGCCTTCTTATTTGCTCAGAATCAATGTGGGTCGCGGCATTTGACGACATAATGGAACCCCCTCCTCGCAGCTCCTTAAAGTCATCAGCAACCTGCCGACTCGGTTACGCCGAGCACCGAACAGTTGGCTCTCCTGGCCTGTCCAAATGGTCCTTATTCCAGCTTAGTCAGCCAGACTTCAAGGTTGCACGAAAGTCCGCTGGCTACTCTACAATTTCCATCGTTTCAGATCAAGTGCCCAGAGTAAAACTGCCATTACTCAGCTCACGTTCCGGTCCTCTCTGGTATATGCGTTTCACTTCCCTTTAGGACACTGAGGTTTATTTTGGTCTCCAGTCGTATTTCCATGTTTGCGCAGCCCAGTTTATGCCACCTGCTGTAAAAGGAGCAAGCGAGCAAGCAGACAAACGAACAAGCAAGAGTGAAATGTCACAGACCAACAACAGTCGTGGCTGACGTTGGGCAGAAGTGGAAAAGCGAATGTGACTGACTGGCTTCCTCCTCTTCGCATCTCCTCGGCTCTCTTCTGCGATTCCTTAGCAAACCAGACTTGTCAGGGAGTTTCCCCGTCATCTCGCTGCTCGCCGAGGGAACTGTGGAGTGGAAGAGGGAAATTCTGACTTAAGAGTTCCCCAGTATCGTGTTGCCCCAGTTGAAACCGATCACATTTATCAAACACTGCGGAAGTGCTAATGCTATGCACTGTTAGCCACAGTTAATGCAATCAAGGGAACACCTCTGTCTCTGTGTGTGTTGTGGGCATGTGCATGTGTGCCTGTGTGTGCACCTGTGTGGTATGTGTGTACCTGTGTGTACACTTGAGTGTGTGTATGCACTTGTGTGTGTGTGCGTGCGCGTGCACGTGCGTATGGGTGTGTGTGTATGAGAGAGAGAGAGACAGAAAGAGAGAGAGAGAAGAGGAGGAGGAGGAGGAGGAGGAGGAGAGGACAGCCATGAGCGTGTGGAGGGGAGAGAGGAAGGGGAGAAAGGGGGAAGAGGATAAGGGAGCAAGGGCAGGAGAGCAAGAGCAAGAAGGCAAGAGGAAGAGAAGGGGCAAACAGCTCCTTTTATAGTGAGTCAGGCATACTTAGCTGTTGCCAGGTAACTGTGAGAAGAAACCTAGACTAAATGCCAACTCTCTCTCTCTCTCTCTCTCTCTCTCTCTCTCTCTCTCTCTCTCTCTCTCTCTCACACACACACACACACACACTACCAAGTGTGGAAGATTTGCTCTCCTGTGTGATCCAGTATCTTCTAGTCAGTGGGGACCGCTTGGAACAGAAAGGCTAATTTTCTCAGTCTCTGAAGGATTAGGATGTTCTGCTCCTCTACCTTTGGATATCAGGACAACAGTTCTGGACTCTAGGACTTTTGCCAATAGTCCTACAGATCCTCGGGTCTTTGAGTAGAGAGTTGCACCACCAGATTCCCTGGATTTGAGGTCTTCCCAGTCAGGTGAGGGCATTATGCTGGTCCTTTGTTTCTTCAAATTGCAGACAGGATGTCCTTTGGAGAAAATTTAAGGCTTTTACAATCATGTGAATCAATCCTCCTTATAAATCTATCTATCTATCTATCTATCTATCTATCTATCTATCTATCTATCTATCTATCTATCTATCTATCTATCATGTGTACCCATTATCCAGCTTCATCTATCATTCTCTACCTTCATCCTTCATTCTTTTTCCTTCCTTTTCTTTTTTTTATTCTTTCTTCCCACCATCCTTTCTACTTGTTGTGTTTCTTCCTGACTTATAGATTAACCGCAATAAATAGTCTACCCAGGAGTACAAAGATAGTTTAACTCAAGGCACCAAGAAAATGAATTTGCATATGTGGTGGTTTGAATATAGTTGGCTCGATTAGGAGGTGTGGCCTTGTTGGAGGAAGTGTGTCACTGGGGGGCTGGGCTTGGAGACCCTTCTCCTAGCTGTTTGGAAGTCAGTGTTTCCTAGAGGTCTTCAGAGGAAGATGTAGAACTCTCAGCTCCTCCTGCACCATGCCTGCCTGGATGCTGCCATGCTCCCCGCTTGATGATAATGGACTGAACCTCTGAACCTGTAAGCCAGCCCCGATTAAATGCTGACCTTATAAGAGTTGCCTTGGTCATGGTGTCTGTTCACAGCAATGGGAAGCCTAACCAAGACAGCATTGTCTTAAGCCACCAAATTTATGGTGTAGCCTTATAGTAGCAACTGTGAACTAACACACAGGGCAAGGAAAACATTTCACCCTTGATCTTTAACACTTAGTAAAGAAACCATCTTCGCACAACAAAAGCCAGACTACAGTACTTAGGGGACATGTTACCTTTCCAAACAGTTTTGGGAGTTTTAGCTATACAGCAGGAGGTAAAAGAACAAGAGAGGGATACCCCCTGAAAAGTGGCTCTCTTCCTAGAACACAGTGAATTCTGAAGACACTGGGTCTGCTGGCCACTTCCCCTCAGCTGTCCGAAGCTCTGAAGTCAGAGTACTCAGCACGTTAGGTGCATGACACCCTCGTCACCCTGAAGTGTTTGCCATGCAAGCCTGAGGACTGGAATTTGTGTTCCTAGAACCCTGTAAATGACATGTGGCTATGACAGCCCACCTGTGATTCCAGTCTCAAGGGTAGAGACAGGATCTCCAGAGCAATCTGGTTTTGAAACCCACTATTGACAAGCATTGGGCTTGATGGAGAGAGGCCACACCTGCTGTATAAGGTGGGAGATCAATGGAGACAGATTCTCAACATAAACCTAGATTCTCCACAAACACATGTACATGTACCCATGTGCAACACCCTCTACAGGTGCCCAGGCACACACACACACACACACACACACACACACACACTCTCACACAACTCACACTCATACACACATGCGTGCACATACACTCACACACTCATTCATACACTTACACGTACTCACACAACACATACACATACACATACTCGCACACACATACAACTCACACTCACACACACTCATACAACTCACACACATACACTCACACAACTGGCACTCATACATACACTCTCACACACGTGCACATACACTCACACACTCACTCACACACTCATTCATACATTCACACACTCACACAACACACACATATACACACTCACACACTTGCTAACACACTCACTCATACTCTCACATACTCACACAACTACACACACATACACATTCACACACTCACTCACTCAGACTCTCACACACTCACACAACATAGACACATACACACATGCTCACACACTCACACACATACACACATGCACACACACATGCTCACACACTCACACATACACACACATGCACATACACACATGCTCACACACTTTCACCCATACACACATGCACACATACACACATGCACATGCACACTCATTCTTACACACACATACTCACACACACAAATGAAAAAAGAAAAAGCCCATAATTTTTCATGTATTTGAGTCTCTTGAGCAACAGGGAAGAGATAATTAATAAGAATTTATGCATTATTTGGTGCACGATTACACTAGAGATTTTAAACAATATTAAACAAGCCCTGGGTTAAGTCTGACAGTGAATATGAAGTTAGCAAATGGTTTTTGCCTTTTTTCTCAAATAAAGATGTAGCCACGAACTAGGGCATCTCTGGATCTAAGAATAGTGGCATCCGAAACTAAGTCTTTTTAATTATTTTTAAGGTTATCTACAGAAAAAACTCTTAGTGAACTCCCAACACAGTCTTTTATATTCTTTGGGGAGAGACATAATAGAGTGCAAGGCAATGGCCAAGGAATCAGGATTTAGGGTTCGTTTGGTTGGTTTCATTATATGGAGGAAAAATGAAGCCCGAGATGTAGCCAGATGGCTGAGTGTGTAGATGTCACATGTGAGGCACTGTGTGACCCTTGAGTGCATGGCTGTCATATGTGAGGTGCTGTGTGACTCCTGAGTGCATGGCTGTCATACGTGAGGTGCTGTGTGACCCCTGAGTGTATGGCTGTCATATGTGAGGTGCTGTGTGACCCTGAGAGTGTGGCTGTCATATGTGAAGTACTATTTAACCACTGAGAGTGTGGATGTCACATGTGAGGTGCTGTGTGACCCCTGAGTGCATGGCTGTCATACATGAGGTGCTGTGTAACCCTGAGAGTGTGGCTGTCATATGTGAGGTGCTACTTAACCCCTGCAACTATAATTAGGAAAAAGAGATTTTCTAAAATCATCGGAATCCCAGGGAAACAGGCTTAAAACAGGAAAGCACTTCATTACGTTTTCTTCCCACAGGGCGAACAATAGCGAAAAGAAGTGTCAATTATTTCAAATGTAAAGATACTTTTTCCTCTGAGAAGGATAAAATAGTTAATAGATGAAACTAAGTCTCACCATGAGGTCACCGAGGACAAGTGACAGACTTTACAGCTGGTGTATTTGGTAACAAAGTCACGGCTGTCTTTAGGTACCCCCTGTTTGTATATCACACTGTCTACCAATCCCTGCTCCAAAATCTGTCACCATGCAAGAGACTGTCTCAGGTAACACAGACAGTGGAAGAAAAGGCCTTGTCTGAAGTCCCAGCGTCTCCCAATATTTATATTTTGGAACACTGATTCCCAAAGGAATGGTGTTTAGTTTCCTTCTAGAGGCCAGAGAGAGACCTCTGCCCATTCACGCATGGATAGAGCAAGCTTCACTGAATCATCTAGACCCAGAAACCTGTCCCCCCATCTGACATCAGATCTGCTGACGCCTTAGTCTTAGTCTCCAAAACTGTGAAGGAAAAACTTGTTCTGTAAAAATCAACCTCGGGCTATTTCAGCGTAGGAGACCGAGTAGGTAATGCAGGATGCTATGGAGGCCTTCCATCATGAGCATCCCGGAGCCAAGATTCTCTGTAGCCTGTGAGCACTAAGGGGGTTGTGACACCAAATGTGCATGCTTCCCAGGATGACACCTAGCCTGAGGAAGACGCTCTAAATATTAATTGTGTGAGGAAAGAAATAAATACATTTCTAGATAGGCAAAATCCACCCAATGAGCCTACCTGAGACAGAGTGCCACCACATTTCAAAAGTAAATGTGCAAACGCAGAGTGGCCAGGGGGTGAGAGACTCTTTAGTATGTCACAGAGCGGTACTAACCACTAGGAGACACTGGAGAAATGCCTCCAATTCTACTTATGTATTGGCTTTTTCTGTTGTCTACCTGTTGTCAAGATAGGACCTCTGTAGGTAGCGTGAGTCAATGTCCACATACTCATGATCCCGCTGCCTCAGACTCTAGAGTACTGGGGTCATGGGCATGAGCCTTACACTTGCCTTTCAGCAAAGTTGTAAGGAAAATAACATCCAATCTGAAACTCGATATTCAGTGAAATTATTGATACCAAAAACGAAAGTAAGATGCTTGTATTTTCAGATGTCAACACCCCCAAATTTACCTCTTAAAAAAATATTTTCTTAGGAAGATGTTGGAAAGTGTGCTTGACCAAAGCAAGAGTGTGAGCTGAGGAATGGTCAGGGATGAGAGACAAGAAATTGATCACCAGGCTCACAGAGGAGAGGGGGAAGGGTCCTCCCGGCTTGAGAGCTGTCGGGTAGAGGACTGACCTGTGGACTGCGTAGTGGAGGACTTCCATGGGGAAGCAGGCCCGAGCTTCTGTTTCCAAATTCTTCCGTAGTAGTAAGAGACTGGTAAATGCCAGTTGGATGTTCGAACATCTAAAGGAGACGTGAGTGACCAACATAATGACTGCAGACTGATTTACGACTTTCTTTCACTCAATCAACCAACAAGACTGCTGTTAACCAAAGCAAAGCAAAATTATGTAGAGAGAAACAGAAATTAGCATAGGCACTCCAGGACCCAAAAGAAATGGGCAATACACAGGGCTGGGAAGAAAGTACAGTCAGTGGAGTGACTGCCTCGTGAGCCTGACTATCTCGTGAGCCTGAAGACCTACGTTTGAGCCCCAGGACCCACCAGAAGCCAGAGTTGGCAGTTTGTGTTTTAATCCCAGCATTGGAGAGGTGGAGACAGGCAGACACCTGAGGCTTTCTGGCTGGCCAGTCTAGAAGGAAGATATTTGGTGCCTGAATAACAACACTCAAGGTTGTCTTCTGACTTACACACACACACATGCACGCAGGCACACAGGCACACACACACACACACACACACACACACACACTTTACTGTAATGTGAACATTACTGTGGGAGAACCTGTATTCTAATGCAGCCATGTAAGACATAAGAAAGCATCATCAACAGTGAGGTGAGGAAAATGGGGTTAAAAGACACCCCAGTCCTTTGCATCGACAGGGAGACTCAACAGGGAGCAGGGAAAACAGAAATACAGTACGAATGCATGTTATTAAAGTAAAGGGATTTAAACATCAAAAGGAAAAAAAAACACTTGACTAAGTTGGGTCTCAGATTGTTTTGATTACAGCACCATTTTTACAGGCAGAAACCACAGAGTGAGGAGCCCCTGGACCGCTGACAACGGCAGATGTCGACTTCTATTCAAGTAGCTGGTTAGGCACGAGCCGCTGGGGCACTGAGTGGTATATGGACTGATGTGAGGGAAAAGGAAGGGCGCTCTGAAAGCCCACACGAGGACTGTGCTATGTTCTCTGCATCCGTTTCTCACGGACCTTGTTTGTCAGAAGAACAAGTGCATCGTCTCCAACACCTTTGCCTGGAGAACAAGAGAGTTTATTTTTAAGACGGGATGTGTTGCAGGTGTCTACCACTAAAATTCATGGCGCATAAATTTGACATTATGAACATCTGAACTGTGGGTACAACCCCCTGGGCCACGGTGGACTCTGGAAGTCGGAGGTCAGAGTTCATTAGTGCCTAAGTTGATTCTACAGTACCATCCTGTGATCTATCGATAAGATGGGTTTTCTATCAAATTACGGGTGTACATAATTTGTCCTGGAGACTGACTCATGGGAGGAGGGCTGGTTAGTCTGAAATATAGTTCTGGGAAACAAGAAAATGCTCCAATCTCGAGATAATCTGCTTCTCTGAAAGAATTCTGACCTTCGAATGTTGTTTAAGTATATGCCCCACAGAGCTCTGGGCTTGAAGGGAAGAGGACCATTAATTAGACTTCAATTCATTGTTCAGCACAAATGTCTGTGATCACCGTGTCTTCTGGGCCAATACAATTTTCATTTGCTTTAACGCGACACCTCTTGCCCAAGCTAATCATAAGAAATGAGGTACCAGTCAAACTGAAATCATAAAACACTCAAGGGGTGTGGATTTTCCCAACAACTTTTAATGGGGGCTGTTGAAAAAAATCTACTTTTCATCATTTCGATGCATCTTGGTCTTGCTTTGAAGCCCACACGACTCCAACCAGTTCCTGTTGCCTCGTGAGAATGAGAGTACAGGTGGTAAAAATGACAAAGATGGGGTCCAGCCCCGCAGTATCCAGGGGCAGAAGTGGCGCCCACACCAGTAGGTTGGAGACAGAGCTGGATGGGTATAGAAACCCTCAAGAGTTCCAGATGCATTTCAAAGTCAAAACAAAGCGGATTTGCTCTTGTCGAGCTAATACTCTGTGAAAATTTGGCTCATAAACGCTTCCCTTTCTGGAAATAATGGCAAACTTACACACTCTCCTACTTGAAACCATGTGGACCTCTTGTCCTCAAGAAAGACTCTTTACTCAAAACATGAAAGTCTGTAAGTAACCTAGGCAGTTTGCTTGATCTAAATGTCAGATGCTGTGTGTAGCGTCTTAGTCAGGGGTCCTACTCCTGCCCAAAACATCATGACCAAGAAGCAAGTTGGGGAGGAAAGGGTTTATTCAGCTCACACTTCCATATTGCTGGACATCACCAGAGGAGATCAGGACTGGAACTCACACAGGAGTTCCTGGAGGCAGAGCTGATGTGGAGGCCATGGTGGGGTGCTGCTTACTGGCTTGCTTCCCCTGGCTTGCTCAGCTTGCTTTCTTATAGAACCCAGGACCACCAGCCTAGGGATGGTCCCACCCACAGTGGACTGGGTGCTCCCCCATTGATCACTAATTAAGAAAATGCCTTGCAGCTGGGTCTCCTGGAGGCATTTGCTCAAGGGAGGCTCCTTTCTCTGTGATAACTCCAGCTCGTGTCAAGTTGACACACACAACCAGCCAGCACATGTAGTTCTTTGTTCTTGGTTTCTTCTAGGTTTTTCCTCTCTCACCATCTACGTCTTGTTCCCTTATAGCTGCCGTGTTCCAACGATATCTGAGCAGCAGTAAGTGAGGGCAGGCTCCAGGACGTTGGCTCTGGCAACAGCTTCATTTAGAAGGGGCAGCAGGAAGAATGCCTGTGAAGGGAAACTGGAAAAGGAGAAAGGCCACAGCTCGCTGTTGTGTAGAGAGGAAGGAGACCTCTTGGACTTGGTAATATGAGGCAGATTTCCAGAATTCTGTCCCTGTCTTTAAAAGATATTTATTCTCATTGCCTTGTTCTCTCTCACTCAAAACAGATGGTCACTGTACCCATGACACATTGTACAAAGAAGTGAATAGAGATCTGTTCAAGAGTCTCCAAGAGTCGCCTTGGACATGACTATGAAAGATGCCCCTACCAAGGACGAGCTCTGGCAACAGCAAATTCTGTCACAAATTCGGAAGCACATGTTCAATGTTGGTCTTCAGTCAGCTAAAACGTTATTTCAACTGTTTCCTTAATACCATACCAATAGAAATTTCTAAAAGGAATACTGAACTATCCAGAGACTCATAGGCTGAATAGAAGGAAGGGGAATGAAGGGAGGGGAGCAGGGGGAGGAAGGAAGAGGAAAGGGAAAGACAGATGAAAATACTTTTCTTAAACCTGCTAGAAAATATTTTAGATATGCTACAGGGCTCAAAATATCAGAATTAACACTTTTTTTTTAGGTAACTAGCATCCCTGAACTGCAGTTTTATTTTTTTCACCAACACTCAGGCAGACGTTTGTCTTCAAGCACATGTTGAATGTGGAATTTGTTTATCTTCTTATTTTTCCAATATGTACTGTAGGATGTCATACAGGTGAAGGCAGGTATGAGATAGAACAAGGCCTGTCATTAGATGAGAAGGAAGGATGGGTGGGATAAAAGTTTTAGAGAGAGGAGGAGACTGGAGGGAGGCTGGAGAAACAGTGGAGAGAACATGGAGGCTGATGTTACGATTCCTCTCTGTACCTTTACAGGTTGTTATGAATGTCCTTAAGGGATGGATGTGTACAGGGCTTTGTGTGTCTAGGTGGGCAGTTGTATCTTATCAGTTGGTTGTAAGTTAATTGTGCGGATGTACTGGACGTTGAACATTTAACACATACATCTTGGGTTCCAGTTTGCTGAGTAATGATTTCACCGGGTGCTGGGAGTGTGAACAGAATTTGTGACAGGAAGCCGTGCTAGTCTGTAGAATGCTTGGGGCTAGCATGGTGTGGGCCATGCTAGCACGGCCCATGGAACATTGTGTGAGTCTCACACGTGGTAACAACCGCCAAGGGGATGGTGTGTGAAAGCAGTAACAGAGACACAGCCAGAGCACGAGGATCCTCCGATATGGGAACTTGCAGGAACTGGCAGAGTGATATATATATATATATATATATATATATATATATATATATATAATTTTACAGCAACAACGTACCAATACAATTATCGTGCTGGGCTCATAATTACTTAGCAAAATATAAGAAAGCTTAACCAGGCACTTTTAAAAAATCCCAAAATAAAATGTATAAAGAACAACTTTGACAGAGAAGTCATTTATGCATATAAATGGAGCTACAGTTTCAGAGTCAACTACAGTGGCACTGTTTAAGGTCCTTCTTTTATAAGGGACTTTTGTCAATGAGCAGTAGTCATGACAGGACTGAGAACACAGTAGAGAGCCTTCACTAGGTCTGAGAACTTGAATAAATTAACGCTGGTTTTTCATCATCAATGGAAAGAGGTGCCATGTATAAGAGGTTTAGTGCGACGACGGGTACATAGGAAGTTCCAGATCTCTGTGAGGTGTCTGTTGTTAAGTTGGTCCCAGCGTCCTTCTAATAACTACACTGTTCAGAGGCAGCTGACTTGAAGCCTGGGAGACAGACAACTGTCAGCGACCACACTTGTTTCGAGTTGGAAAGTCCCGCGGAGGTCTTCAAGCTCAACCTCCCACCATTCACAGAAAAGGGGACTGAACCCCAGGTTGCAGAATCGGCTCATGGACACATCCTTAGTTAGGAGGTTTCCTGACTTCTTCTGGCTCAAACTGGTGATGTGTGATCTTTAACCCTGCAAAGTCTGGACACTGGTTTGATCTTAGGGCTGGGCTCTAACTGGCTTTGGGATTCAGATCACAGTGTGGAGTATAATGGACTTGTTCCTAGGTCAAGAATGGGGTGTGATTATGGAGACTGCACCTGTAGGGAGGTTCTTTCTGTTGCACAGAAAGGGCAGATAGAGGATTTATTATCACCATCACCACCATCACCACCATCACCACCATCACCACCACCACCACCATCACCACCATCACCACCACCACCACCACCACCATCACCACCATCACCACCACCACCACCATCACCACCATCACCATCACCACCATCACCACCATCACCACCATCACCACCATCACCACCTTCTTCTTCTTCTTCTTCTTCTTCTTCTTCTTCTTCTTCTTCTTCTTCTTCTTCTTCTTCTTCTTCTTCTTCTTCTTCTTCTTCTTCTCCTTCTCCTTCTCCTTCTCCTTCTCCTCCTTCCTCTCCCTCTCCTTATCCTTCTCCTCCTCCTCTTCCTCCTCTTTCTCCCCCATTCTCCTCTTCTTTCTCCTCCTCTTCTTCTTCCTCCTCCTTCTCTTCCTCCTCCTCTTCCTCCTTCTACTCCTCTTCCTTCTCCTCTTTCTCCCCCTCCTCTTCATCATCATCACCATCATCATCATCATTAAATTGTGTCAAGGACTGTCCTTGGGATCTGTACACATTCAGCAAGTGTTTCACCACTGAGTTAAACCTCAAACCCCAATGACTGTTCTTTCGAAGTATGTATCAGCTCATATTTGTGCTATACCAAAGCCTTTGGGAGGCAGAGGCAGGAGGGTCAAGAGTTCAAGACCAGTCTGTGCTAATAGTAAGATCCTATCCCTTAAAAGTAAAAGCAAGATGCTGGGACATCTCTCAGACCTGGGATTACACATGTCCCCTGTAATACCAGTGCTCCTATAATGAGATGCGGAGACAGGAGAATACCCAGAAGCTCTCAGGTCAGGTAGCTTGGTGTGTGCAGAAGCAAGCATCAAGAGATTCTGTCTCAAAGTAGGTAGACGGAGAGGACCAACATCCACCCTGGCGCGCACACACACACACACACACACACACACACACACAATTTTTAAGAAAGATGAAAAGGGATATGGGAAGCAATGCGGATTTATGATGTCCAAAATAGTTTTTGAAGAAGATCCTAAGATCTAGAGACCCTAAGAAACACTGCATGCATTTAGCCCACTAAACTTTTAAAATTAAATAAAAAACAAAACGAAACCCAAAGAGCTCCTTTGGGGCTGACAGTTCCCTCACATTCATTCCTTCACCCACTAACAGATAACTTTCGAGGTTTCTTCATGGGTCGCACATGGTATTAGGTAGTATACACAGGACCATGGGGCAGCCATAGTCCTTCCTCAGACCATGTGCACTGCAGTAGGGCAGGGATGCTGAGCATACATTCTAGTGATGGAATCTCACTGATGATTGATGGGCTGCTCTGAGGAAGAGAAAAATTCAAGAAAAGAAAGCGACAGATTTCTATTAGATCCCAACACATTGGACTTCTGATGAATTCAACCCAGGGCTGATCCTCTGTTGCCCTGAAATTGCAGGACCCAGGAGGTAATTCTAGAACCATTTCATCTGAATGTCTTTTTAACTCTGATTTTGGCAGTGGTGGGAATTGAACCTGGGGCTTCATACATACTAAGCAATCACTTTACCACTGAGCTAATTATGCTCAGCACTGGAAGGTATTTTCTTTTAGATGGGGCCATCAGGTTCCAAACACTAAGTTTTGTTTTTAATTCACATAAAAGTCTTGTCTATTACTTTCATACGTAGGGTTTATCTGAAACTCTGAGCTTCACGAGATAACACTTAACTTGCTCTGTTGTTAGAAATCAAAGCCTCCCTGCTTTCAAAGTTATTGTCATAGCTGAGCTCTGTGTGTGTGTGTGTGTGTGTGTGTGTGTCTGTATGCATGTGCACACACATTCACATGTGCAAATGCAGGCATGTGCATGTACACCACGCTATGCATGCTCAAGTAGAAGACGACTTTGGGTGCCAGTGTTCACTTGTACCTTGCTTGAGGCAAGGACTCTGCTGTTTTTCTGTTGTCTGGACCTCCCTTCTCCCCATTAAGGCATGGATATGTTTGTATTACATGTCTGTCTGTCTGTCTGTCTGTCTGTCTGTCTGTATGTATGGGTTTTGGAGATTCAAACTCTGTTTCTCAGGCTTCTGTGGTAAGTGCTTTTTACCCAGTGAGCCACCTTCCCTATTCCTGAAAGCCTTCTCTGTCCTGTGTCCCGAGCAGGGCAGTGTTCTCAGGTTTTAATGCATATTAATTAATCTATTGTTTTAAGTTATCTACTATAAGATTCTCATTCCATAGATAAGAGATGGGTGACTTGCTGGAGGTCACACAGCTCTTTAAGAGATACACTGAGTGCATTCAATGTCTTCCTGTCCCTACTCTTTTGTAGTTCAGGACCCTTGAGTTTGAGAACAGGTGGAGAAATTGAAGATGGTCCCTATCACCTTCCACTATATATAAATCCTAACTCCAAACACGTTTCCATTGTCCACTGGGCGAGCAAAGGTCTTTCCACTCCATCACCAACAAATGAATGAAGGTTCCTTCTAGAGAGGTTGGCCTGCTGCCCTCGCCCTCTAGACTTGACACTGAGATATAAACTGTGAAATGTAATTCTCTTCCTCTTATTTGACTGGCTGTGTGGGAAGCAATGGGCTGAGCACCTGAGGCTAACACGTCTCTCCGCCCACTGGGAAATCTCCACTGGCCACGGCAGGTCCTTGGAGGTCCCACAACTAGAAAAGGTGCTAAGTGAGGCAATGTTCCAGCCAGTGGGACAATTTTCAAAGAGAAAAGTCCCCCTTGGATGCTGCTGTTGTCTTCTTTAAAATACCATTTTAGGAAGAGACAGGAAAACAACAGAGCACAAGGCAGTGCTCTTTGAAAGCTAGCTTTTCGCTTGTACTGTGGGGGGACAGACCCAAGTATAAACAGGTCAGGCACTGTACTCCTCAGTTACATTACTGGTCCTTTTTTATCCTTGTATTTGGAGACAGGGTCTTGCTAAGCTGTCCAAGCTGGCCTTGAACTCACTATGTCACCTATGCTGGCCTCGACGTGGTCTAACTTAGCCTCCGAGTTCTGGCCATCAACCACGGTCACTCTTCTCTCTTGGTCATACATCCAGTTTTCCTCATCAACTCTTTCTGTTATTATTTTTTAAAGTAGTGGCCAAAAAAAATGTAGCTTTCAGCAGGGTCATGCCCATAATTCCAGCTACCTTAGCCAAGGGATCTGATGGGGAACATCCAGGCACTGTAGGAAACAGCAGATGACTTTAGATCATCTACAAATCACACAGAAGTCACCCACCAAGCAAGAGTCCCCTGGCCCCAGATAGCAGCAGTGATGACGTAGACACACAATATCACAGAGGTTGGTCTAGAATAGAACACTTGCTTTTGGTGTTTCCAAACTAAGATCAAAACATTTTTTTTTAAAAAATTGAGTTTGAAAGTTAGCAGAGTTCTTATTTGTATCCTAGGAAGAACGCAGGGAGGAAGGCAGAGGAGGAAACCTGAGACTCAGGGGAACATGTGACAGTGAGTCTGTGGATTTTGTTTTTTGCCTCATAAATCTCCAGATGTGGTGTAGACAAACCTGGGGATCTGGGAAAGCCGTGAGAAGTGGGTTGCCCTGGCAAACAAATGTTGAGATAATATCGTCTCTACTCTAACCAAACTCAGCAGATGCGACCATCACAAACCCCTTCCCAGGCCAGAAAACAATGAGTGGGAATGCAGTCATCTACCCTCAAGGCTGCAGTAAGGTGTTCGGTGTTCCTGCCTGTGGTTAGTCACAGATGGGAAAATACTGGCTTGGAACCTTCCGTTTCTACTGACAGTGACATGGTCCCCTCCCTGCTGCCTTTAGTGGAGGACAGCTCAGAAGCCGGAACGTCTGCCTCTCCCATATAGGAGTAATACTCAAAAACATGTAAGATATATATTTAAAAAAACTGTACCTTATGAATAAGTAGGATTTATCCCAGGGAAGGCAAATCTGGATTAAATATTTGAAAACCAGTCATTGAAGCACACCATGTTCCCATGACTAAAGAAGAAGTATCATGTGATTGCATCAGTCAATATAAAAGTATTTAGTTTCTATAGTTATATATATACATATATATACATATGATGTACGATTATGACATATGATATATGATATATGACATATTATGTACATGGTGTATATGATATATAATATATGAGATATATCACACACACATATATGATACATACATATTTATATATATATATATAAAGAATTCACCGCAAGATCAGGAACACGGCAAGAAAACCTGTTTTATTTTACTTTTTCCACTAACTCCAAATAGATCGATATCCAAGGTAATAATGCAACCCAGGAAAACAAAAGACCTATAGGTGAGAAAGGAAGGAAAACTGCTCCATCTCTGTAGGAAAGACTTAAACTGTACGCCCAGAATTAACATGGGATTCCATGTTCCTATCCCGGGAGCTCAGTGTATAAAAACACAGCAGTTAAATACATTTTTATAGACTAGTAATGAACTCCTGGCTCTCAAAGGTAACGAGATAATACTGTCCACAAGTTGCCCACAAAACACTTGACTGTAAATCTAATTAAGTCCATACAGGACTTAGATGTTGAAAATTACCTGGGGCTAATGAACAAAATCCCCAAAGGTCTATCCAAGGCAACAGGCATTCCGTGTCTCCTGGGTGGTGGCTTAACAAATAAAATGGAAGTTTTTCACCAACACAAACACAGAATTAACACAATTTTTACCAATATCTTGGTAAATTTCTGAGAGTTTTTTTCTGTTGTTTTGTTTCTTTTTTTTTGTTTTTTTGTTTTTTGAGTCAGGGTCTCACTCTCCAGTCCTGGTTAGCCTGGGACTTGAGGATGTAAACCAGGTTGTCCTCAAACTCACAGAGAAGTCACTTCTGCCTCTGGAGTGCCGAGTTAAAAGGCATGTGTCTCCACGCTTGGCTTTGGCAAGATTTTTAATACAGAAAACATTTCTTAAAAAACTACAGATGGCTAAGCAAACGGCCTGGAATAGTTAAAGGAAGAAGAGGACGGGGAGGGGTGGAGAAGGAGGAGGAAAAGAAAGCGGGCAGAACCAACTACAATACTTCAAGTCCAGTGCGCAGTAATCAAGACTGTTATGCTGAGGAGAGAGAAAGAGGCAGAGATCAATGGAACAAAAGAACACAGAAGCCACACAAACACACTCGACTGAGAAGAACACAGAAGCCACACGAACATGCTCATCTGAGTTCTCACGCAAGTCCAGATGGATCTCGATGAAGGAGCAGTACCCTCTCCAGCAGTTGGTTCTTGGGCAATTGGATCTCTGTTGGCCAGGAAGAAGGGAGTGGGAAGGGGAGAGGGATGGGGAAGGGATAGAGGAAAGAGGAAGGGGTGGGGGAAGAAGGAAGATCCTCTTGAAACCCAACCTTTACCCAAGCAGTAGCCCAAGTGGTAACTGACTCAAATGTAAACTAGAAATTTAAATAGTTTAGAAAAAAGAGACAAAAAGAAAAAACTCAAAATTTGGAGTGAAGCAAAGTTTTCAGACTGGACATCATGAAAAGACGAAGGGACACGGGCAGCTTTAACTCGGCTTCCTTATTACATCACCGAGTGCCACATTGATGTAGTTAAATACAAAGTAAAATAGCTATCATATTTTTAAGTAAAGAAGCATGGGCCACAAATTAAGAAACCATGAAAATAGCATACTCTACAAATATCTAACATTTTTTATGAATATATTTGTGGGGAAAATCTTATGCATTTGAGACAATATCTAATCACTCTTTGATTCTGAGCACCCAAATGGGCACTTAATGAATGTTTTAAATGAATGTGTGAACACCTGCAAAGTAGTATTCACAATGTAACCTTCTGTGTGCAGTGCAGTCCGTTGTACTAAGCAGAAAACAATTGCTTGAGGCACAGCAGAAGATCCAGAACACTGGGTTTGAGGGAGAATCAAAAGCTAAGAAGAGTCAAACAGGAATTTAGCCTTCTAGATAAACAATGTCTCCTTCTGGCAAAAGAGCGTAGCCTTTTAAAACTGTGGTGTTTAGATTCTGAGACATCCTGGTAGCTACGTCAGGCTTTGATTCTGTAAAGTAGTTTGTTATGTCTTGCACTGGGATGCATGGTGCCAGCTCTCTCTCCTATATCCATGGCAGACATAAGTGGTGACACTCAACATTGCACACAGCCCAGGAGACAGCACTCACCAATGAGTCAGCGTGGATTCTAGAGGATCCCTTAGAACCTCTACACCAGAAAGGTGACCTTGAGTAAGCCATTTGTGAATCGCACTAACCGGTTAGCCAGGGTGGATGGAGGGCAGCCTCCCTGCTGTGGGAGTTCAGTATGAGGAGGCTTCAACTGGGTCATCCTCCTTCAGAGGACTGGCTCCCAAACAGAGTATTTTTCCTAGTCCTCAATAGACACGTCACTCGCTCCCTCCCTGCTGGCCCTGGCAGAGAGAAAGAGAGAGACAGGAATGAAGGGACTGCCATACCTTCCAGGTGTCCCTTAATGCAGTCCAACGTGGCCACCACAGGGCCTCTCTGCTTGCCTGCAGATGTCCTTTTGAGCGTTCAATTAAAAGGGACATTTGCTGACGTCTGTACATGGTGTGCCTGGTCCTGGCAGTTTGAACATTTTGGCTTCCAGGAGGATCTGCGTTTATAGCATTTGGGAGATACTGTTTTATACTCGTTCAAATGCAAACATAGTGTCTACTAAGCCTAGGCAATTTTGTGTCTACTTAAAGCATCCTTAAAAATCTCACTCCTCAGCAGGTAGGATGGTATTTTTGGTGAAAGTTTCCTTGTAACAACCCCAGTTATGTTACCATTTAAAAAGGAAATTTGTAACAAAGCCTGAATGGTAGCTGTCGCAAACACCCCACGTAAAGGTTTTCAAAGTAACACCTAGAAGGAGAGTTTAGGTTTTAAGTCACATTCTGAGAGGAATTAGGAATGAGGAAGCCTAATAAAAATCCTAGACTTCTTTGTTCACAAATAAGCACAACAAACGCCTCCTCCGATCTGTGCTGAGGGATGAGAGGAACCAGGGGACTCTGGTGATTTTGGACATAGAGAAGTCCAAAGATTTCTCAAAGCCCAGAGATAGCCATTGCATACCACCATAACTTTTATTTTATGGTTACTTGCTCATTTATTTCTGATGGGGTCACATGTTGTAGCCCCGGCTGTCCTCAAACTTGCCCTCTAGACTGGGATGGCCTCAAATTCATCCTAAGTGCCGGGATTAAAGGCGTGTCTCACCACATAAACATCTTTCACAAATAGGTAAATAAAAGAGGGAACTCGAAAATAGTTGTCACAAAGAACTAACCACTTATATAAAGAACCTCTGGACGCTGAGAAGAAACATGTTTGAGGGAAAATAAATACAAATGGCCTACGTGTGCATTCTTCTCTTGCTCTCCCACTTCCTCTTCTGTCTCCCCATCCCTCCCTCTGTGTGTGTAATGAGTCTCCATTTCGCTCACAATAAGAGGCAAAGAAAAGCGAGATTACATCGAAACAGCACTTCTCACCTATCTGGTTGGCACCACCCCAGAAGTTTAAAATCACTCTGTTGGCAAAGCTGCAAAGAAGCAGGCGCTGTCATGCATTGCTGGTAGGGGTGCAAACGGCACAGCCCACACAGAGGGCGATTTGGCATTCTTTATCCACACTTAAAATGCATTTAACCTTTGACCCAGTAATTCCACTTCTGGGAATTTATCCTATAGATCATATACATATGCATGCAATCTATGTATGTGGGGTTGTGTGTATGCATGTGTGTATGTATGCATGTGTGTATATGTATGCATGTATGCATGTGTGTATGCATATATGTACATATGCATGCATGTATTTCCTCCCTTGCCCTTTACCCCTGGGAAACACCATTCTGCTCTCTGTTTTCATGAATCTGACAGTTTCATATTCTAGTCTAAGAGCGATCAAACAGGGCTGTCCTTTTCTCTACTGCACAATGTCTGTTATCACCCTTCTCATATGGAAACATTTCCTTATATTAGAAGTGAACCCAAGTGTGGTGTCATAAACCCTCAATCCCAGCACTCGGCAGTCAGACACAGACTGGACTCCTTATGAGTTCAAGGCCAGCCAGACCAACACAGGCAGGCCTTTTGCACAAAGTAGCACTCCTGGATTACAGAAATAATTTTTATTTATTTTTATTTTTTTGAAGACTTTTTTTTTTCATAGCATTTCCCAAAAATAACTTTAGCAATTTACACCCCCACAATTAGTACCTCAGGGGTCTATTCTGCCCACATTGTATCTTTCTCATAATAGCCACCCGACAGGCCCAAGTTAGCATTTCATTATGATTTTGATTTCCCTGCTGATTAGTGAAGTTGAGCGTTCTCCCAGGTACCTGCTGGCTGTCCCGTTTTTTTCTTTTCTTTTCTTTTCTTTCTTTTTTTTTTTTTGGTTGGTTTGGTTTGGTTTAAAACAAACAAACAAACAAACAAAAAACAACAACAAACCTTTTCACTGTTCAGTTGCTTGTGTTTCCGGAACGTTTATAGAGCAACCCCTTACCAGACACATGGCCTGTGTTTCCTTGCATTCCTCATGCTGGTTTCCCACCCTGGACCATTCGCCTTGTGATGTGGAATCTTTCTTTAGCTGGGATTCCTCTAGTATCCTTCTTTGCTTGTCTCACTTGGACTTTAAGTGTTAAACTCCACAAAGCATTGCCTAGGTCAGTGTCAGGCAACATTTCCCCCCTATATTTTCTCCTGGTAGCTTCATAGTGTCAGGTCTTCTATCACAATTTTAGGTCATTTTGAGGTAATTTTGTGTATGGTGTGCATATCAGGTCTATTTTTGTCCTTCTGCATGTAGCTATCCAGGTTCCTCCACAGCATCTATCAGAGACTTTTCTTTCCTATCCCTTCTCTGTCCTGCATTCTGGCCACATTGTCACGAATGGCTAACTACGGGTGTGTGGGTTTACTTCTGAGCTCTCTGTCCCATCTCCTTGGTCTGTCAATATCCAGCAAAGATCTCAGCAAAGCAGTTTCATTCACTGTGGCAACAAGAGCAAAACCCGTCATTTTTAGAACAGTAATCATAACTCTGTATGATCTGAAGTGGTAGGGCAAGAGTCCCGCGTGTGGTGGTCAGTCTTCCCTGTCACCTTGACTGGGTTTAGTAACATGGAAACTCTCCTCTGTTGAGTACGGTGTTCCTATGGAGGAGACTCACCATGGATATCTGGGTGACAGCATCCTAAGAGCCTAGGATACTGTGGACACCTGTGACTACCTGCCTCAGGGTCCTCCCACCATGCCTTCCTTGAGGGACCAGTCTCAACATTACAAAGTGTTCTATAGAAACTTCTAAATCTACTGTTTTATGGAGTATATCCTAGATCAAAATTTCAGGCTTGGAAAGATGGCTCAGTGGTTAAGAGCACTTACTATTGCAGAAGATAAAAGGGTGGGGCCCTAGCGCCTACATAGCAGCTTACAGCCATCTATAACTCCAGTTCCAGGCATGTGCGTGTGACACACACACACTCGAACTTGTGCAAGCACACACAAATGCACACACACACACAGGCACACACACCCATGGACTTGCACACGCACATGCAAATGTACACACACACATACACACACAGGCACACACACGGACTTGCACAAGCACATGCAAATGCACATACACACACACATACACACACGGGCACACACATGCAAACGCAAACATTTCTTTCAGGGGACTCTCACTTCAAGAGCTCGTCTTGAGGTTTTGGCAGAGGACATAGCTGTTGTAGACCCTTGACCGACCCCCTGTCCTCTTCTCCTTAGGGAAGGTCATCCTCTTGCACTGAAGGCATAGTTCTTGGAGCGCCAACACAGGAAATGGTGAGGAAGGGGACACAGGCCTAGCCAGCCAGATCAGCTGAGTCAACCCTGGAGACCAGTGGGGTGACAGATGCTGCAGCCAGGTGCCCTCACATCCACCAAGTCTTTGGAGTCAGAGGGAACAGTGGAAAGTGTGGGGTCAGAACCATGTCTCTCATAGGAGATGCGTGTGTGTGTGTGTGTGTGTGTGTGTGTGTGTGTGTGTGTGTGTGTACTTGCGCGCGTAGACTCTACACTAACACTTTCCTGTCTAAGTACTGAGTTCCTGAAGAACTCAGACTGTCACACGGTGGTGGCATGGGGGAGGGGAGCTTTCAAAGGCTCCATGGACAGTCTCAAGATCAACCTCTCTGCTCCTGGCATCTCAAAGCTGAATCCAAAGTGTCCCACTGGGTGGGGACCTGAGTCAGCAACTGAGCAGCCCCACCCCTACCGCTCTCAGGTTGCTGGGAGAATGGAGGTCCTTATCTGCCTGCCACCTCCTCTGGGGCACTCCCAGCCCTTGCCACAAGGTTCCCCTCTCAGAAACAGAGAATCTGCATCAATTCTTCTCTCCTGCCACCCATCAGGAAAGTCTGTACCTTTAAAACATGGAGGATTGAGAACTCCACAGAATGTATTTTGATCATATTTCCCTCCCCCTTCTTCCCCCTCAGGTCACCCCTCAACCAGATCCTCTCACCTCCTCATCCCTTCCAACTTGGTTTCTTCTTTCTTTTTTATAACCCACCATGTTCAATTGGTGCAGCCAATATACTCGTGGGAGTAGGGCCCTCCATGGAACACGGTCTACCTACCAGAGGCTATACCCTTAAGAAAACTAACCCTCTCTTCCCCAGAAGCTGGATAGGAGGGGCCAAGAAGTCAGGAAAGACAATATGAAATGCAGACATGAGACTATGCACTAGAAAATTACGAGTGGATATAATTTAGCACACATGAGTGTTCTAAGATATGAACCAAGTGCCATGGAAACACAGAATATACTACATGAGAATAAAAGTATAATACGGGTGCTTAAGGCTTGGAGTACTTCCTTCCTGGCAGGCGGGAAGAGGTGGTTACAGGGTTGGAAGGACGAACTAGGTTTCACGGTGTATGATTCTTTGGTTGATATCCTTCGTTAGTTATTCATTAATCTACAAGTGTAAAAATGGAAACCAGAATGGACAGTACCAAGATAGAATGTAAGAGAGAGAGGAAGGGAGAGAGAGAGAGAGAGAGAGAGAGAGAGAGAGAGGGAGGGAGGGGGAGGGAGAGGGGAGGGGAGGAAATGGAGGGGGGAGGGGGAAAGAGGTGAGTCTTGTTTTTCTCCATTTTATATTCTGTCAGTCCAAGGATGCGTAATGACTACAAATAGTTCAATAGTATAATTTTACTAAAGACAGAAAAAAAATGTATATTGCATTTTATTAATTATTCTATTTTTTACGAGTGTTAGGAATTAAACTTGTTCTTGGGCATGCTAGTCCAGCTTTCTGCTAATGAGTAACACTCCAGCCCTCAAAACGACTCTACTCCCTGACACTGATGCCTGGATTATGACATCGTCTACTCCCTGACACTGATGCCTGGATTATGACATCGGTGCTGTCTGCCGTGCAGCCGGGCATCTACACCAACACGCAACCTGATTTTCCTCTTTGTCATTATCCAGTTGAACTCAGTGGAACACGCTCACACACACACACACACACACACACACACACACACACACACTTCTGAGATAGTTAACAGCTGTATTCTTATTCCTCTAGTCCACCTATTAACACCGTTAGAAGAGATGGGCGAAGCTCGAGTCTGTATCACATTATCTCTGGTACACACAGTATAGCCAGGCAGTAACAAGGCGAAGAGGGTCTCCTGGTCTCATCTTCGCAAGGACTACAAGATACCAGCAGATCACCAAAAGCAAAATCCCAGTCACAAGCCTCAGATACATTTCTAAAATCTTGTGAAGTTGACCAGAGGTGAGTTTTTTTTCCTATAACTTCTTGGTGGGGGGCTGGGGGGGGACTTATTAGAAATCAGCTGTGCAGAAGGTGGGCAGGGAATGAAAAAAGGTTATCCTGCATGATGATGACTAATTTCCAAACTAAATTCTTCTGCAAGATAAGTGACCTTATCCTACGGGGTTGCCACTCCTTTGAAGTGTCTTTGAGTCACTTGTGGGTGAATCTGCATTTCAAAGAGGAAGATCAATGACACCACATTTCTGGGTACACAGCTTCCTGCCCAGGGTACTTACCTTCAAGGTGTAGACTCTAGGGGAAGCCTGCTTCTCCTGAAAGGGGAGCTTGGAGTTCCCTGTAGTTAACAGGCATAAGCAGATGATTTTCTACTGGACTTCTGAAGACCCACTACTGTTTGCTTCTTCAGACAACCTTAGTTCCCAGAACTGAAAGTCACAGAAGCAAAGCTGCCTGTCGAGAAGCTGAGGGTCTCGATGGCGTATCTCTTTCCAAAGTCCTGTTTTCCTCATATCTCTTGAGGAGTTTTCCCCACAGCACTCAGGGCTGATCTTACAGCCAATATTACAGTTTCCCTTTTCTAAACAATAACCATGGCTGCAGGTTTTGCCTGATAGTGTCAGTCAGAACTACAAATGTCCATAAGTGAGTGAGTGGTTGAGTGGATGAGTGAATGAGTGGATGAGTGAATGAGTGAATGAGTGAATGAGTGAATGAGTGAATGAGTGGATGAGTGAATGAGTGGATGAGTGAATGAGTGAATGAGTGAATGAGTGAATGAGTGGATGAGTGAATGAGTGGATGAGTGGATGAGTGAATGGGTGGATGAGTGGATGAGTGAATGAGTGAATGAGTGGATGAGTGAATGAGTGGATGAGTGAATGAGTGAATGAGTGAATGAGTGGATGAGTGAATGAGTGGATGAGTGGATGAGTGAATGGGTGGATGAGTGGATGAGTGGATGAGTGGATGAGTGAATGAGTGGATGAGTGGATGAGTGAATGAGTGAATGGGTGGATGAGTGGATGAGTGGATGAGTGGATGAGTGAATGAGTGGATGAGTGAATGAATGAGTGAATGAGTGAATGAGTGAATGAGTGGATGAGTGGATGAGTGAATGAATGAGTGAATGAGTGAATGAGTGGATGAGTGAATGAATGAGTGAATGAGTGAATGAGTGAATGAGTGAATGAGTGAATGGGTGGATGAGTGGATGAGTGGATGAGTGAATGAGTGAATGAGTGGATGAGTGAATGAATGAGTGAATGAGTGAATGAGTGGATGAGTGGATGAGTGAATGAGTGGATGAGTGGATGAGTGAATGAGTGGATGAGTGGATGAGTGAATGAATGAGTGAATGAGTGAATGAGTGGATGAGTGAATGAGTGGATGAGTGGATGAGTGGATGAGTGGATGAGTGGATGAGTGGATGAGTGAATGAGTGCTGCCTCTTAGATGTTTACTATACAAGCTACACACATCTGTTCGATCTGTCACTACTAACTGTCTTGATCAATTTACTGTCATTGTCTCTGTTCCCAGTTCAGTTACAAGACTTTGAGAGAGAGAGAGAGAGAGAGAGAGAGAGAGAGAGAGAGAGAGAGAGAGAGAGAGACTGGAAGGAGGAGGAGGGGCTCCTACATCCTACACTGGGAAACAGAGACAGCAGCCAGTCTTGATCCAGACTAGTGAGAGACTGTGTCTCAATAAAAACAAGATGGATAGCCCCTGAGGTCTGGCCCCTGCAGTTGACCTCTAACTGGTCTAACTGTAAAACACACACACACACACACACACACACACACAGATACAGACACAGACATATATACAGACACATGCATACAGACATACATATGGAGACACACACAGTCACACACAGACACACAGACACAGACACAGACACAGACACAGACACACACACACACACACACACACACACACACACACACAGCAAGTTTCTACTTATGATTGAAGATTGGGATCCTCCCACCTTAGATGGGCAGAAATCTTTGGTATTCCATTAGCACCTCCAAATATTGGCTTTTGTTGGCTTCTTTGGCATTTCACAAATTGTGTAATGTGTGTGGTGAAATACTATTTCTTTTCTTCTTTTCTAATTTGTTATTTCTCCTAAAACTTGTCCACCTGTGCATTTGTGCTGCACAGAGTTGAGGTCCCGGCTGCATGCGTGCTACCGAGAACCATTCGTTCTATTGAATGGTGAAGGGGAAAGTTTCTTCCTGAATAGACCGATGAGTGGGCTTTCTCCTGAGGGTGTAGAGACCAATGAGTGGGTCTTCTCAGTTGTGGAAATAGTCCTCTCTCAGCAGAACCTTTGTGACCCTTCACCTCCAATCCGGGATGTACCATATCTAAGAAGCTACTATTGTCTATTAATAAGGCTATATTGGGCCTAGAAGAGAGTTTGTGTGCACAACACAGTTCTTGTCCTTGTGACCCAGAGAAGACCAAAGTCTGAACTTGCATTTCCTCTGACAAAGCCTTCTCTTTAAGAGCTAGCTCTCATAATACCAGAGGGTGCCATGCAAACTGTCAGGGGAGCAAGCAGCGTGCCCAGCTGTGACGCCTGCAGGCCACAGTGGCCGGCACTCTGAGATCTCCCTAAAGGTGCAACAGTGGCATGCTATCCTGGTGGTGACCACAGCTCTCTGATGTGACTCAAGGCTTCCTCAACAGGAGGGAAGACATTCGAGGTAAACCTGGCCGACTGTCTGTGTGAGATGCTACAGGAGAACCACTGCTGCTGCCTTGCCCAAGCAATTAGCACAACTTCTAATGCACTCTAAATATTCATCCTTACACCCACAGATAGCCACAGCTCTCACTGCTCAATACTTCTAACAGATGGGGCTATTAAAGAAATCATCAAAATACACAGATCAACTGGTCGCAGAGCACCAAACCCCAATTGACACATCTACAACATGATCCTTAAGACTCAGGGAACATGATGGGAGAATGGTCCCGTGTGGGTTGATGTCAGTATGCAGGTAAAGGTAGGTACAGGATAGAACGAACAAGGCCTGTCATTGGACGAGAAGGAAGGATGGATGGGAGAAAAGTTTTAGAAGAGAGAGGAAGCAAGGAAGAGGGAGCTGAAAGAACATGGCGGCAGATGTTAAGATTCTTCTCTGTGCACAGTTATAGGTTGCTATGACTATGTTTAGGGGATGGATGTGTACAGGATTTTGTGCTGTCTGGATGGGCAAATTATATCTTATCAATTGGATCAGAGGATATCGTGTGGTGTGGTCTTTCATGTGGCGACTTATTGAGGAGAGTGTGAGGTGGCCGGATGCACTGGGCCTGCCACGGAATTGGGATGTGTATGCCTGGCGTGGTGGCAATTCACCAAGGGTGCCGTGAGTGAGGGCGGGGTGTTGCGCTGGAGTGGACTCGAGGACTGTGGGGTCAGAGAGTACTTGGGGACAGTGTGGAGCTGCTGAGGTAATTAGCACTAGTTCCAGTGGCCCGCCAGAGCTGGGACTAGCGAGAGAGCGACCGCCAGGGTATGCGTGGGAACCATTCCGTCCTTTTTAATTATTTACCTCAATAGTCTGGGGGGTGAGCTAGAAGACCAGGACATCCGCTGTAACACAGCGTTTCCCATATATGGCAGGATGCCGCACCCAAGACATCTCAACAACAGGTTGCTTAACCAAGTCCTTCACAGGAACACCACCAGCTGACATGCCAACATGGAGTAGAAAATTATCATGGAGCTGCACCCCTAGATGAAGAGCAATCGGAAACTAATGACTACCGCCGAGAAAGGGAGAGACATCTTCTGCAGGGAAGAGCCCCTTAACTGGTTATCCAATCTCTGGCGGTCAACCCTAAAAACGTACACATACAAGGAAAACCGAATGGACTCAGAAGGTTGTACACACACACACACACACACACACACACACACACACACACACACGGGGAGAGAGAGAGGGGGGGGGAACAATAATTTAAAAAAAGGAACCATACATTTCAGAGGGGGCATGTCGAGAGTTGGAGGGAGGAGAGAGAAGGGGGAACTATTGGCAATGAAGTACTCTTAAACGAAATTCTCAATATAGTAATGAAAACACATGTATAGTTTTAAAAGGCAAATTTGAAAAGCGGAGCGCAGATGCCTCCCCATAGGCTGGCATCTCTACCTAGGTGTGGGCAAAGCTCCCACCCGGGGTGGCCATATTGACTTGGAAGCTAGAGTTCACTTGAGGTTGAAACTCAGAGGTAAAGAAGAAGGCTAGAGTCACCACAACTGAGGCAAGGGGTGGGGGAGGAAGCCAAGGGGGAGCTGGAGAGAGAGAGAGAGAGAGAGAGAGAGAGAGAGAGAGAGAGAGAGCGAGCTCCGTGATCAGAGCGTCGACTGCATTTTTAGACGACCATCGTTTGGCTCCCAGCAATCACACAGAGGCTCATGACTCTCTGTAATGCTGGTTTCAGAGGGTCCCACTCTCTTCGGCCTCTATAAATCCTAGACTCACATGTGGGGTCCCATAGAAACATGTAGGCAAACCGTCATGCCCATAAAAACAAATCAATCTTAATTTTAAAAAGAAACAAACAGAACTTACGGACAGGGACCATCAAGTGCCCTTCGTTGGGGTTGATGGGGAATCCCATCAGCGGTCTCCGCCCACCTTCTTCCCAGGAGAGAATCACAAGAGAGAGCTCCAGAAACAGCACTGCAGGGTGTATCAGAAGGGTATGGACCAGGAGAGAACTTCAAAGGCTCTGCTTCTCTACTCACTGAACTCACGGTAACGTTCAGCACCTGGCACCTGACATTTAACCTTACCTCCTTCAAAAGGGCACCCAGAGGCCAGGACCTCCCAGTTCCTAAGCTGTTCTCAGGGCTCGAACTCATCTGAGAACAAATGGTAAGCCACACACATTTCACTCAACTCCACCCACGCAAGGACACCCAGTCAATCTGGGCTGCAGGCCATAGCTCCTTACTTGAACATCACTGTGAAGGTGTTCATGCCTAGAACTTCCCACAAAGGACAGCACAGTGAAAACGTGCACTGAGCATGTGCCAGGCCCTGGCTCTTAGCTGGATAGCAATGTGTTCATTCCATCCATCCATATATATATATATATATATATATATATATATATATATATATATATATATATATATATATATGTCTGCCACTATGGGGCTAGGGAGATGGTTCAATGGTCTAGAGCACTGGCTGCTTTTGCAGAGGACTGCGGTTTAGGACTTGAACTCACCAACAGCGGTACGGTGGTGGCTCCCAATCATCTGCAACTCCACCTTCAGGGGATCAGATGCACACTCGTGGCACACAGACATACATTCAGGCAAAATAATTGCACGCAGAAAGTAAAAATAGTTTAAAAAAATTAAGAAAGAAAACCACCTTACACAGTAGAGACACGAAAAAAAAGAGGTAGCTTGCTTCAGATTACAGTGCTGTAGCCTGGAGAAAACAGATTACCTGGCTCCTAAGCCATGTTTTAAAGTGTATTCCTCAAGCTTTACTTGAAAGTGTGTGTGTGTGTGTGTGTGTGTGTGTGTATGTGTGTGTATGTATGTATGTATGTATGTATGTATGTGTGTATGTGTGTTTATATGTATGTGGTTGTGTACATGTATACGTGAGTGTGTGTGTATGTATGAGTTTATATGTATGTGGTTGTGTACATGTATACGTGTGTGTGTGTAAACATGTGTGTATGTGTGTGTTTATATGTATGTGGTTGTGTACATGTATATGTGAGTGTGCGTATATGTATGTGTGTATGTATGTGTTTATATGTATGTGGTTGTGTATGTGTATACGTGAATGTGTGTGTATATGTATGTGTGTTGTGTGTGTTTATATGTATGTGGTTGTGTACATGTATACATGAGTGTGTGTGTGAGTATGTGTGTATATGTATGTGTGTTGTGTGTGTTTACATGTATGTGGTTGTATACATGTATATGTGAGCGTATGTGTGTGTGCATGTGTGTGTATGTGTGTGTATTCAATATGTATATAAATGAGCTCCTGGCACACAGGTACTGGAGGTGCGATACAGGCAAAAGGAAGGCAAGGGAGAAGAGACACATCCTGAGACCCCGGGACAGCTCTTAATGGCCTCACCTTTCTTGCAGAGTCTACAGAGGCCCTTTTAGAGCAGCAGCAGCAGCAGCAGGCTGCTGGCAGGGCATGTAGCAAATTCTCACTCTGTCCCACTGACAATTTGAGGAGACCAATTCAATAAAACATCATTTGCCAATTACCGAGCTTCTTAGGAATCTCTTCGGGAAAGGTGTGAATTGCAGTAAGAAGTCCTAACCTCGTCCCCAAAGCCCCCTCTCTCCAGCTTTGCTCTGCTCGGATGCAGAGAGCAGCAGTCAAGGGGGATGGGAAAGGGGAGGAGAGAACAGAAACACAGGGCAACCTTTCCAACCAGCAAGGACAGGTCCATCACACAGTCATGTACATGTGTATGTGTGTAGTTTATACACTCGAACAACCATGTAATGTGTAGACAAAAAACAAACCTCTTGCTTTAACTTCCCGCTTCTGGATCCCCAATCCTTCATAGCTAACACGGGAAGGCATCTTGTTATTAAGACACAAGTCTCCTTCTAGTATTAGCTCATTCTGGTGTCTTGCTGGGATTTAAGATATCTGCCAAAATGTCCACTTGTACGTTTAGAAGGCTGTTGTTTTATACACTTAGATGATCTCTCTCTTGCTCTTCCTAAAAAAGCACTTCTAACATCAGCAAAATACACATGGGTGTAACTATGGTGAGAACAGCTCTTTTGTGTGTTTCAGATTGTGAAATTATGAAATTGTGTTTCAGCTAACACAGCCTAGTAAGTATTATTGCTTGAAGTGCTTAGATACCATTCAGTGGCATCTTACTTGGAGAAACAGAAGGCCAAAGCTCCAGTATCACACTGTCTCAAGGTTCACCCATCCTGAGTCTCCCTCATTTCTCACGTCAACTGTGTATCTAAGAACCAACTGATTACAATGATACTGTACATTTCAACATGAAACACGTTCTGAAGGCCTTCCACCAAAGAGTGCATGACTTTGGATGAGCCTTCTTGACTCCTTTTACATAGATACCAAGACAAAAGTCATTTTTTAAAAGTTGTATGACCCTCGGGGCCAAATGTAAACACAGGGAAAAGCCTATTTGGATTTCACTATCCAGGATTGGAGATTGCTTCACATTCCATTAAAGCTGGCTCGTCAGGGCGTTGGTCAGTAGGCGCTCTCACTAATGAGAATGGACACAAGGAAACAAGCGTGGAGAGGCTGGGAAGGCACGTCAGTCAGAAAGTGTTCACCATGTAAGCACAAGGACCTGAGTTCGAGGCTAGGAACCAACATTTAAAAGGAAGCTGAGTGTGTGCATCGTACCCAGAATCCTAGACTTAGAGGCAGAGTCAGGCAAATAGATGTGGTGCTTTCTGTCCAGCCAGTCCGGATAAAACAGTGAGCTGTTCAGGGAGAGACTCTGTCTCCAAAAGTAAGGTGGGGAACAACTGAGGAAGCTCTCCAGTGTTGGCCTCTAGCCTCCACACACATACATAATACATACATACATACACACATGCATATATACACACACACACACATACACACATACACATATACACATGCATACACACATACACATACATACACATACACACATACACACATGCATACATACAATACACACATGCATGCATACATATACATACATCATACATACAATATACACATACATACTATACATACACATACATACACATGCAGACATACACAGAGATATGGATACACACAATACATACATATATACACAACATACATATATACACACATACACTTGCACACATACACTTGTACACATCCACATACACACATACATACACACACATACACATACATACACAGACATACATATATGCACATATACATGAACATACACACATACATACACACATATATACACATGCATACATATATGCACATATACATATACACGTACACACAAATATACACAGAGACATGGACACACACACATACATACACACACACATATAATACATACACACACACACACAGAGGTAAAAATGGAAACCAGGCGTGCCCACTTCTTTTACACAGTGAGCTTAGCATATGGTTAGGTGGAAAGCACACAGCATGTGCATCATAAAGAAACAGATGACAAAGGAATCAAGGAAGGAGGCTTCCCACATGCCTCTATAAGCTGCTACAAGACCGTGCTGGCGCCTGGCCCAAGGCAGCACTCTGGACAGCACTCTGGATTGCTCAGTGTCTCCCACAGCTTACCAGACAGGGGGATGGCAACGTACAGCAAAGAATGTTGAGCAAGCTCTGTCTGGTGTGTGGAGGATTCACGTGTGCGGTGACAGGAACAGACCTGCCTCTCTGGAAAGCCTTGCCCTCCGCTGTGTAGCCAGTGCAGTGGAGCAGCACAAGCTGCCTGGGGATGAAACCTGCATCTCATGGTGGCCCTCAGTTTCAGGTCCCTTGTCCATGAAAAGGTAGTAACTCCAGTTAAAGGCTACAAATGAAAGCAGAGGAGATTTGGGGGTGGGGGTGGATTTTGCTTTTTGCTCCGGGCTAGCCTGGACTCATTGAGTATACCAGGCTGGCCTCCAACTTTCAATGAGCCTCCTTCCTCTGCCTCTTGAGTAGTGGCATTACAGATTTATGATAACTGGTTGAAAACTGATTTGCGCTGAAATTAAATAATTCTGGTGCAAATAGAATAAAGTTAAATATCTGTTAGAAGGGTGGAGGGTGTAAATATTGATTTATTCTCAAGATTAAGAAGGTGGATACAGTTGGGAATAGCCAGGGTTTGCAGCAAGGTGGGGAAATGGATTCTGCTAACATTAACTGGCTGAATTCTCCGGGGAATCCTGAGCAGGGATGCTTCAGTAATAAATGGGAGGACTGGGGGGCTAGACTAACTTAACTTACTAGAAGTCATCAAGTTGCTATTAGTGGGGAGTTGTTGGTTTTGTTTTGTTCTTTTAGATTTTCTGCAGCCTGTTCACTCAGAGACAAAAAGGTGTGCAGGTGCTGAACTCTGTCACCAAGACTTGTCCTCATAAGGTAAAACTGTCCTGCCAGGGCTGGTGTCCTAGGCTGTAAGTGCAATCCTGGGGCAGGGACGAGGGGTGGAAGTAAGGATGGGGAATTCAAGAGGTGGCCAAAGCCCAGCAGACAGCTAAAGGAGAACCCTAGATCTGTCTTCGATGCCTAGAAGGTTCTATTCCCTACATCTGCCTTACCGCAGATGACGTAGTTTATATGAGACACGCTACAGACTAGTTAAAATCATCCTGACATATAACATTATAATTTTAACAACATCAACAACAATAATAATACTGGTATGATCCTATAGGAAGCACAGAAAAAAACACATATAAAGTAAACTCCAGTCACTGTTGCCTGGATGCTCTCGTTACGCCTCTAAACGGCTAACAATACTTTAAATCTAAGAGCGGGGGTTGGGGATTTAGCTCAGTGGTAGAGTGCTTGCCTAGCAAGTGGAAGGCCCTGGGTTCGGTCCCCAGCTCCGAAAAAAAGAAAAAAGAAAAAAAAATCTAAGAGCGGTCCATTCAGCATCTCCGCCCTCCGAATCCATGGACAGCTAGCTTTCTTTATAGAAATGCAACAACATGGCCCTGTGCTCGCCCACAGCTGTGCCTGTCTGAAGTACTCACAGTCACTGGTCATCGCAGAGGGCCCACTGAGGAGGACTCAGAGAAAGTGCTTTTAGCAGCTGTGTCCCAAGCCCAGGCCACGGGCCTCTTCGTAGCTTGTCAACCCTGAAGTGGGAAACAGGGTTGCAGGATTTGGGCCACACCATCTTCCGTGTGCCTTTTACTGTCACAGCCACTATTGTTTCTGAGGGTGACATCCAAACAGCCTTCTGTCACCAGGGAGGCAAGGGCTCCACAATGCAGAAATGACAGATTTCTCAGAGGGGATGAAGCTTTCTCCTCCTGTAAGATCCTGTGCATTGGCTTCAAAAGTCAGGCCTCCCAAAGAAAACTTCAGGGCTGCAGAGATGGCTCAGTGGTTAAGAACATACCTTGCAGAGGATCAGGTACAGTTCCCAGCACATACACAGGTGAGCTGTAATCATCAGGACCCTGACTCCTAAGGGATGTGACATTCCTTATGAGGACACCTGTACTCATGTGGACATATCTACACATACTCACACACACACACACACACATGCACACACACACACACACACACACACACACCCCAAGCAGACTGTGTCTGGAAGAGTTTGGCAGTGTAGACACACCTTGTACTAACTTTTGGATGTTGGGCAGAACTGGAAATCAAGTTCATATTCACATCTCAAAGTGTGATCTGTAATTCGGGTTTTAGAATCTGGTAATGGGACTCTTTAGTTTAAAATGTTTTGTTAACTTTATACATATGTATGTGAGTCTGTGCACATGTGTGTAGGTGCCCGGGGAAGCCAGAAGAGGGGATCAGATGCCTCGGAGCTACAGGAAGTTGTGGACTGTCTGATTAGGATGCTGGGAACTGAACCTGGTTCCTGTGTGAGAACAAGAGTTATTAACCACTGAGCCATCGCTCCAGCCCCATGGTAACGGGATTCTTGCAAGTTAACAATGTTTACCATTTAATGAGTATTTAGTACTTTCTTAATATGGATTTAATATGTATTTTCTAACAAGTAATTTTACTCATGTAATGTCATATCCATTTGCTAGGACTTATTGTAAGGCTTACACAGTTTTTCGACATGGTCTTTATGAAGCCACTTTGGATTCAACTCTTCCCATAGCTGAGGATTGCCCAAGCTCCTGATCCTCTTGTTGACATGTTAGATAGATGGGCTCACAGGTGTGCACCACCACTGCCATGTTGGACAGATGGGTTCATAGATGTGAGTCATCGCTTCCATGATGGGCTCACAGGTGTGAGTCACCGCTGCCACGATGGGCTCACGGGTGTGCACCAGAGATCTGATTTATATTTGCCTTATTAATCAGTCATCCCTCCCCCAAAAATCTGCATATGAATATTTATAAGTATATATTCAGTGTTACAAAAATGTTAAAACATGGCAAACGTGTTCCAACTCACCTGTGGACAGGTAAACAAATCACAACTTCCTCCTGTAAGAGGAGGCTCCCCAGTGTTAAACTGCAGGGCTAGTGCCTCAGCGGGAGAAGGCACTGCCACTAAACCTGATGACCTGAGTTAAGTCCACGTGTGCAAACACGTCCTTTGACCTCCACAATATGTTGTGGCAATCCCCTGACAATCTGAACACAAAATAATGAATACATGGTTAGTAGGGAAAGTTTTAAATGAGTCATTGATACATCGACACATTTAAAAGTAAACCCACATAATTATATACAAATATGCATAGAAATCCATTACAACTAAGTGGATATATTCAAAGTAATTACAGTAAATGAAAGAATTACCACCCAAAATGTTACCTTCCCTATGAAACCATGTACACTACATTGTTGAAGGGACAAGGGTGTAGAAAAAAATATAAACCAGTGATTTCTAGGGCTGGGAGTTTGAAGAACCATTGATATGAGGTGTGAGAAACATTTTTGAGTAATTTCTTCTCCAGATTGATGTTGACTATGAGAATTATGACTGTCAAAATGGTAAAAATATATTTAAAAGTGGATTTTATTGTAAGTAAAAAAGAAACCTCACAGAGGCCTGATTTTACTTAGACAGAAAGCATAATGAGGTGTGTGTGTGTTAGGTCATTTTCTCAGTCTGTTAGAACCCCACACAACCTTGCTAACTGATGGGATAGCCATTTCCATGGGTCCATGTGACGTCATGTGTCCTTGTCCTGCTCTCTTTCTTATGATGGCGTTACTACTGACAGGTCATGGTTGAATGGATGACCAGCATGCACAAGCTGTGAACAACAGGGGTAGAGCAAGAAGCCAAGTTTGTGTCTGCTCTTGGGGGACGGATGTCGGGGTGCAGTGGGGGCGGTGAACACCTGGATAAGGTCACAGCATCCAAGTTTTCATGAGCTGACCCTTCTAAACTCACTTTATGAACTTCTAGAGCAGTGTGTCGGTGGGGATACCCTGGTTTAAGAAAAAAACACTTTAGTTTGTGTTGATGGAACGTTTTTGTCATAGTTGGGTTTCTTTTTCGACAGGAAATCCCTTTTGGCAAAAGCTCAAAGTTCATATTAGTTCACAAGGTTGAGAGTTACAGTCTCTGGAGAATTTCAGACTTCGGATGTCTTTACGATATCATAAGCACTCTCCAAGCTTCTAGAAAGTGTTCTTTTTTTTTTTTTTTTTTTTTTTTTTTGGTTCTTTTTTTCGGAGCTGGGGACCGAACCCAGGGCCTTGCGCTTCCTAGGTAAGCGCTCTACCACTGAGCTAAATCCCCAGCCCCTAGAAAGTGTTCTTATTAATTTTGAAAATATCTGTTTCAGTCTAAGAAAGCGGTGGACACTCATAAGTCCACCATTCCAGGAAGATGCTCCAGGAGTGCAGGTGGGGCTGTTACTGTGTTAAAGCCCACCCCCTTGCTGACAGACACCTTAGCTGACTCCACAATGTGACTACAGAGACCAGTATCGAAATGGAGATGGGTGTGCCCTTCAGGTATATACCTAGAAGTAATATAGCTTGGTCATATGGTGGTCTAAGTTTTGGCTCAAAAAGTAAAAAAGCAACAGAATTTTTTACTCAGTTGCATAGTAGAAAATATATGCAACTGGAGATCAACTTAAATGAAATAAATCATGTACAGAAAGATAAATAGCCTATTTTTCATGATTCATATAATTCTTTATAGAATTGAAAGTGTATATATATATATATATATATATATATATATATATATATAGAGAGAGAGAGAGAGAGAGAGAGAGAGAGAGAAGACATATGTCTCATACCATAGGTACACAAACATCTATGAATGATAGAAGAAGGTGGTTGGGTTAGGGACAGAGGAGACTAGGAGGAGGGGAAGTGGGAGAGCAACTAAGAGGGGTGACGTGACTTTCCAAGTGCATGAAATACTTGAGAGACCGTGTATACCGAGAGACATACCACTGTATACAATGAATATGCACTAATGAAATGCAAAAGCCACTTAAAGGAAATGCCCACACAAGGACCGAAGGGCAGTGGAAGCTTCACCGTGTTTCCAAAGCTCTAGGAAGGCACAGCCTCCTGCCTGCGGGAGGGCTGTGAGAAGACAGCGTTTCACCTGAAGCCATGTGGTTTCAAATATCCTCATTAATGTTATCTTCTGAAAGGACCTTGGCCGTCACATTTATATCAAATCCCAGGAAGCTGTCTTTGGGTTTTGAAAGGTGTCTGAGTCAGTTACAAGTCACCGGGCTCTGTGCTTGAGGACGAGCTTCCTTGGTGTTGAAAGGTGTCTGAGTCGCTTAGGAGATGTGGGAGGATGGCGTCCTGCCAGCACGTGGGCTGTGGAGCATCAGAACTGCTCAAAGTTCATGTTGGCTGTTTGCATTAATCACCATAATTTGACTAACAAGCCCAATGTGACAGTTTAGCATCCGCCTGCTATGAGGACCACACACCAGACAAAGGGAAACAGGGAGATGCTTGAGACAGAAATTTCCCATTTGCTACATTGTAGCTGAGAGTTTCAGAATGTCATTAAAAGCTTCAGGAGCGAAAGCAAACAGAGGCGGTGAGTGGGAAGCCACCGTGAGTGGGAAGCCCCATAAGAGATGGCCAATCCCAGAGTCAGGTCTCTGTCCACGTGTGCGCTTCTTCCTACAGATCTTAGCAGCTGTACGTCGACGTGGCTGTGGCTCTGTGGCCAGTGTAACCACACCACGGATCCAGATTATCCCAGATCCTTTACCAGGTAATATTGCTCAAGAACCCAAGCGGGCAATTTATGATTTCAAATATTCAGATTTTGTCATTTTCTTTCTTAAAAAAAAATCATTTTATCTTAAGGCCTGGATAACAAGAAAAAATTCAGAATCTCATTAAAAAAGAGAGAGAGAATAGATATTATTTTGCAAGGAAACTGAAGGTAAAGGCTACTTCCTTCTCCCAGTTCGTCCCTCACCCACTTCTTTTTTTCTCCATCTTTATTAAATTGGGTATTTCTTATTTACATTTCAATTGTTATTCCCTTTCCTGGTTTCCAGGCCAACATCCCCCCCCTCCCCCTCCCCTTCTATATGAGTGTTCCCCTCCCTATCCATTGCTGCCCTCCCCCCAACAATCACGTTCACTGGGGGTTCAGTCTTAGCAGGACCCAGGGCTTCCCCTTCCACTGGTGCTCTTACTAGGCTATTCATTGCTACCTATGAGGTCAGAGTCCAGGGTCAGTCCATGTATAGTCTTTAGGTAGTGGCTTAGTCCCTGGAAGCTCTGGTTGCTTGGCATTGTTGTTCATATGGGGTCTCGAGCTCCCTCAAGCTCTTCCAGTCCTTTCTCTGATTCCTTCAACGGGGGTCCCGTTCTCAGTTCAGTGGTTTGCTGCTGGCGTTCGCCTCTGTATTTGCTGTATTCTGGCTGTGTCTCTCAGGAGAGATCTACATCCGGTTCCTATTAGCCTGAGCTTCTTAGCTTCATCCATCTTATCTAGTTTGGTGGCTGTATATGTATGGGCCACATGTGAGGCAGGCTCCGAATGGGCGTTCCTTCAGTCTCTGTTCTAAACCTTGCCTCCCTATCCCCTCCCCTATTCTTGTTCCCCTTTTAAAGAAGGAGTGAAGCATCCGCATTTTGGTCATCCTTCTCGAGTTTCATGTGTTCTGTGCATTTAGGGTAATTCAAGCATTTGGGCTAATATCCACTTATAAATGAGTGCATACCATGTCTGTTTTTCTCCTCACCCACTTCTAAAGACAAAGAAGCAGGACTTTACAGAGACCTGATCATTTAATTGTTATAAAACTTCAGTCAGAGGTTGGGGATGTAGTTCAATCGCTGGAGTGCTTGTCTAGTGTGGGCGGCCTGGCTTCCGTCCACAGTACTGCATTAAATGAATGTGGTGGTGCTTGCCCCTAACCCCCAGCACTCAGGAGACAGAGGCAGGATTCAAATTTCAAAGGTCGTCAGTACATTGTGAGTTTGAGACCAGCCTAGGCTTCCTGAGACTCTCATTACAACCAACCAACAAACAAAAAGGATAGTGAAACCTCAAACCACCCAATTGAATGGCTCAGTTCCTAATAAAACCCTTAACCTTTCATAATTTTTCAACTCCAACGAAACCAGGAGGTACATTTCCTACCCAGGTCTGATGTCCAAGGTCTGCTTTCTGCTCCGTCTTAAAACTCTGTGACCTAAATCTGTGTTTCAGACAATAGTCCCAGATATTTAGTAAGCTAGAAACAGACACACACTTCTCTCTCAAGCCATAACTGGCTCTCTTGGGCAGAAAACTGGGCTGGTTTTACAAAGTTCTTTTCATGGGGTAGGGATGATGGTTAAAGAGCACTTGATGCTCTTCTAGACGACCTGAGTTCTTGGGTTTGCTCTCATAGCCCATACCGAAAGGCCCACAATTGCCTGTAACTCCAGCTCCAGGCATCCAATGCCTTCTCTGGCCTCTGTGACCGACCACACGCATGTGTGTATGCACGTACACACTGGCACACAAATTAAGGCACTCTTAAAGAAACGCTATATTCATAACTGTAAGCCTGCCTAGTAATATCCTAACTTCTGATCCCTGAAACCAAGCTACACGGGGCCACGTCCTTCCTTCCAGTGTTAACTGAAGGAGTCCAGTTTTCTTTGAAAGTAGTCATCCATTTGATTTGGACCTATATTCATGTTGATTACATCAGAGGAGGAGGAGGCTCAATCCAATTTCAGCAGCAGTGTTTCCTCCATGCTGTTAAATTCAGCCCCAACTGTCCAGAGCTGAGCCTCAGGGGAGGGGGGAATGAATCCTGCTGAGCTTTGAAATCTGCCCAATAGCTTTAGTAGGCAGCGCTCATGAAAGCAACTTTGCAGAACCACCACATGCATTAAAGACATCACCCCACCAATCCTTCCCCAAGGACAACCTCACTACGATCAGGAAGGACACAAGGGTGCCCCTTCTGCACTCCCTCCATCCAGTGCCTGGAATCTTAGTCAAGGCCAACCAGTAAGTGAAACAAATGCAGGGGAGACAAACAGGAGAGAGAGTCATAGAATCAGCCCTATTTGCAGACGACTTGTCCTTTTCCTGGAGTGACTCTAAATGCTTTGCCAGAAGACTGTTAGAACTGATAAATCCTTTCAGCTGAGTAACAGGATACAAAATAAACAGGCGAAAGTCGGTAGCTGTTTAATATACTAATAATGGGTATTCTGAGAAACCAAATGGGGGGAAAACAATCCCGTCTGCCTAGCCTCCAAGAAATAATGGAACAAAACAAACGACACATGCACACGCACACATACACGCACGTGTGCACTTTTTTCTATGCTAAAAAGTCTTTCTGAAATAAGACACTAGAAGATGTGAAGAGGCCCTTCGTGCTCATGAATTGGAAGAATTAATATCGTGAAGCCGTTATATTACCAAAAATGTGGTGTGTAGATTCAACACAATCTCCAACCAAAATTCCAAAAACGCTCTGCACAGTACCAGAAAAACACTCTTAAAACTTATACATAGGGGTTGGGGATTTAGCTCAGTGGTAGTGCAAGGCCCTGGGTTCGGTCCCCAGCTCCGAAAAAAAAGAAAAAAGAAAAAAAGAAAAAAAAACTTATACATAAACATACAGGACCAAAATTGGCCAGACACAGTTCTAAGCTGAGTGTTAAAGATCCCATAGTATTTGTAGAAAAAATAGACATGTAGATTAACAGAATAAAGTGAAGGACTCCAGATCAACACAGCCACAGTTTAATTTTAGGCAAGGGTGCCCCAAACAGATCCTGAAAAAAAAACAGAAAAAACTTGTAGAAGAGGCTTCTCCAACAAATGTTTGCAAGGAAGCTGGATATCTACACGATGGAGGTTGACATTAGGTTCATGTTTCTTAGCACTCACAAAAATTCACTTCAAACTGAAGAGAAAGCCTGCACACTACCCTGAAATGCTGGAGGTGCCAGAGAAGAGGGAAGGAAACATAAGAACACAGGGGCAGGAGTGGCCCTTTAACTGCCTCAAAAGCTACAAAGCAGTGTGTGGGGTCCACTGAAACAGCATCACGTTTAGGAGCCTCTGTGTGATCAAAGAAGCAATTACCAGAGTGAAGGCACAGCCTACAGAATGGAAGAAAAAATTGGCCAGTAAACACCAAAGGACAAATGATCCAGTCAATAAATAAGAAAGTATACAGTTTTTAATGCATGTGTTAAGGGACCCTCGAGGAAGAGAACTGATAGAATATATAAACACACACACACACACACACAGACAGAGACAGAGGCAGAGAGACAGAGAGAGAGAGAGAGAGAGAGAGAGAGAGAGAGAGAGAGAGAGAATTTATTAGAGTTATTAGAGTGGCTTACATGCTATTCCAACACTGGCTCTCTACTGCTGGGAAACCAAGAGATCAGTAGCTGTTCACTCCTCAAGGTTGAATGTTTAGAATCCCGAAGGAAAATCAAGCTCTAACACCAGTGAAGGAACTGATTTATCAACCAGAGTGTGGGCAAGCAGACAGAGAACAAAAACTTCTATCTTCCTGTCCCTTCCTTTGGCTGCCAGGAGAAGGGGTGGCCCAGATTTAGGGTGGGTCTTCCTGTCTCAAGTGATCCAATTTACCAAAAGTCCCTCACGGGCGTGCCTCGTGGTTTGAAATTTTAGTGAATTCAAGGCGTAGTCAAGGCGGCAACCAAGAACAGCCATCAGACGCATGAACAGTAATGGACCATCCTTAGCCATAAAGGGAATGGAAGCCAAAGCTACACGGAGATCCCGCCCGACCGCAGTCAAAATGGCTACTGTTCGGAAAAACCACACTTGTTGACAAGGACACAGGGAAAGGCATGCTTATTCACTGCTGGAAGAAATGCCCAGCCTCCATCAGTATGGTGGTTCCTAAAGCTAAACAACTCAAGTAAAAGCCTAGCTGCGAACAGCACAGCGGAGGCCACGGCTCCCGGAGATAACCCTGCAGGGAGCAAACTCAGCACGGGGCCAAGATGCCCACACACCTGCGTCTCCTGCCGCACCAGCCAAGGCAGACAGGCTGTGTGAATCCGCCCCGGGCTAGCTCAGAAACAGTCACTCCACAGACATCTGTGAAATGGCAGAATTGTTGATCCCTAGGTCTTCTGAGGTGCTGAGGTTTGAAACTCTAAGCACATCCGTTATCGGTATGGACTGAGCCTACTTCTTTGTATTTAGGAGATGTCTCAGGGACATTTTGCCGTACAAATTAAGAGCCCCCGTCGTCGCACCAAACCCTCCCTTGCTCTCTGTAGGTGAACCCCTCCTTGCCCTTTGGCAATTCCTCTGCTGCTTTGGGGAATACGCTGTTTGGCTTGGTCACCCCTCAGTAAGGGGTCACGCATGCACCTACGTACGGCAAAGCACGTGGTGGCGTCACGCACGCACATACGGCAAAGCACGTGGTGGCTAAAATTAATGCTAACTCATTGTTTAGCTGCTACGTTTTAGTTTTCTATTCGCCGCTGGTTTGAAACTGCGTTGCACAAGTCCAGAAAATAGGTGCTGTTTGCTCCGAATGGTGGTGTCCGTGCACAGTCGCGACACTGGTGATCCGAAAGATTAGTTGACCTGTTCCTCTCTCTGTCTCTCTGTCTGTCTCTTGTCTCTCCTCCCTCCCGCCCGCCCTCCTCTTCTCCGTGTCTCTCTGATTTAATGAATGCTAATACATCCTGCCCTACAAGAATTTGCAAGCTGCACTGAGAAATAATGCAGCGTTAGTTTTGTAATTTAGTGCACAGGGCACATTTGTGCACAAGCTTTGTAAACTGGGCCCGTGGTCAAAAGGGGCAATTAGCACTTTGTTAGTATGCAATGATGTACTAATCTGTGCCGTCCCCCAAAGCAATTGTCTGTTCCTTTTTGTTCTCATTTCCAACCCCCTGCCCCCCTAAAACCCCATTGTATACAGTACTCTTCTAAAAATAACTTGCTGTCCGCCTGGTGCCATAACTTGGGTGTGCGTTGATGAAGACATATCTGTCGGAAAATGACTGGTTGGGGGTTGGTGGGGGTGGGAAGATGAGTTGAGCCCCCAGATTTCGGAGGGTTGTCTCTTCCTCTTTGGAGAAGGACTGTGGGAATTGGGAAGTGAGACCTCAAAGGAGCACAGTTACACCCAGAATCGAGCAGCTTCAGCTTCCTTAACCTCTGTGGTCCGCCCTCACCAGCGTGCTGAGGCCAACCTGGTTCGTATTTAAACAGGTGACATCTGCTCCCTGATTTAAATAGAACACGGAAACCAGGCGGAGAGATTATGCATTCTTTGGGCTTGTCAAGTTCTTAAGAGAGAAGCTAACCACAGGTAATCAATGACGGGTTGGCGTTGGTTCAGTGAGTGAGAGGGTTTGTTAAGTGGGTGTGAGGTCCTGAATCTAGATCCCCAGTGGCCATGAGCACGGTCACATGTTCCTGTAAGTCTACCACGGTAGGGACACATGAGCCTAGCTTTACCCTTTGACTTTCTGTTGTTCCCTCGACTGTAAAATGCACGTGAAAACCACAGCTCCTGTCCCAAGGGGGGGAATGTGAGGATGCAAGAACTTAAGATTGGCCCACATCTAGACCAGGGCACACAGGCACCAGCTGTGATTATCCCTACAGTGATGAAGCCTTCAGTGGTAGAGCCATGACTTGCTCTCTGACGCGGGAGACTCATGAAGGACGTGAAGGTAACTGGAACTTAGAGCCAGCTTCCCTCCTCACAGGAACTATTTCCCAGACCGTCCAAGACATCTAGAGTTTTGAAGATCTTTGAGGATTTTGAAGATTCTTTGCGTAGCGTGAGTGTGTTAGACTCCCGAGAGTGTGGAAAGGGAGGCGGGTGATGTGGTTCGTGATCTAGAGGTCAAGAGGAGATCAGTTCCCTGCGCCCATGTTGGTCAGTAGCTCACTGACCTAACACCGTGCAGCCTTATCTCTTACTTTATACATTTCTGATGTGGGAAGTGGGTCCCTGTCCCTTCCCTCCCAGAGTTCTCTCCTATCCCAAGGCTGCAGAGACTTCCTTCACAGTCTCTTTGTCCACTGTGTGGAAAGAGGAGTAGAAAGGACCTCCTCCCGTCTGTCTCTAGTCTACCCTGTGCTGTTCTTTTCAGCCGTACAGGTTGGGTAGCTGGTGGCTCTCATTGTTTAAAACACAACCACAAGACGACTGTGTGTTAGGGATGCAGAGCTGCTCAGTGGCTAAGAGGACACACACTATTGCTGAGCACCAGAGTTTACTTCCTACCATTTAAATCGGCTGGGTCACAGTCACTGGAAATCTAGCTCGGGGATCTGTAAACTGGCTTTTTTATTTTTATTGTCCTCCGAGGGCACCTGCACTGATGTGTACATGCCCTCCCCCTCACACACACATATACACAGGAAAACACAGCTACTGGATTTCTATCAATTTCCTGAAACACAGTGCAAAATCCACAGCGTGTTTCCATACTTGCTCTGAGTTGCTATACGCACACACACATATAAAATGGGCTTTTGTTTTTGCTTTTTTTTTTTTTTTTTATAAAATCTGGGCTCCGTAAACAACAGAGTGCATGCTATACACATCCTTCAGGGTTATCTCACTGGATCAGCAGATCTCTAATTGTATCTGTTTTCCAGAAAACAGCATAGTTTCTCCCCCTTTGGAACTGATTGTGTGTGTGTGTGTGTGTGTGTGTGTGTGTGTGTGTGTGTGTGTGTGTATGTGTGGTCTCACGATGTTAACCCAAGTTGGTTACTTGTGATCCTCCTGTTTAGTTTCCCAAGTGTTAGAATTATGGATCCGAGCAGTCTTTCTTTAACATCTGAACACCTAGTCTTTAAAAATAAATGATTTATTTTTAATGATGTGTATCTGTGTCTGTAGAAGCCAGAAACGGGGGTCCAGTTCCCTGGAGCAGGGATTCAAGTGGTTGGGAGTCAACTGATGTGGGTGCTGGCAGCCAAACAACTCGAGTCCTCTGGACTAGCAGCAAGTGCCTCAACCACTGGGCCGTCTCTCCATCTCCCCTACCGACCCCAGACATGCTTTCATCTGTGGACTAAGCATCACTCGCTGTCATTTAAATTATTATGAAAACCCATAGCTTCATAAAATATCTGACATAATCACCGTTCTACCATAATTTACACTGATTTCTCTAGAAATGAGTAGAACTAAACCAGTCTCCATTCCAATTCTTGTTGATTTACCTGAAACACAGTGAGTTAATTCTGGCCTCCTCCCCAGCACGCAGTCTTTCACTTCGGGCTGACACTACCCAGCACGTCAGTAATGTTTTACAAACACATACGGTGTTTTCAGAGACAGTAAAAATCAGGTAATTCACACCAGGAGCAAGGGCCCACTGCAGATTAGCACATGTCTTGGGATAGAGGATTAATTGAAAAACAAACTCAAAACAACAATGACAAGAGATGGAAATGCACCGAATCACCCTGAGAACTGAGTCCGGCGAGTCTCGCTCAACAGATATGCAACATCTTCAGTGAGCACAATGGGGGCCGGCCCTCCGGGAGACCTCATTACAGCTCTTGGCTGGGAACTCTTGGTGGAGAAGTGGGGTGAGACTGCTGGGCTTTCTGTGAGAAGGCTTGAGTTTGTGGGTTATTAAGGAGGTGAGAGTCAGTGAATACACGGGGTTAGCCTGTACAGCACTTTCCAAAAATTCATTCTGTCTTTAGTGTTTGCACGGCTAGACACTGCCTTTCTCGGATTCAACTAATATCCAGGGAGTATTTTTTTTAAAAATATGGTTACTGTTCTGCTTGGTTTGGTTTCAATGTTTTGGGGCGTAGGGGGTGATATCATTTGCTACCATAACAGCAACAAAATCACTGAAAGGGGAGGAGTTGAGATGGAAAAGAGAAATGACAGATTGATAATAAGAATCTTTAGACATCCCTTTCCCCCAGCTGTTGGAATTCTTAACAGGCCCACAGGAGGATACTTTTGAAAAGAAAGGAGGTTACAGTTGCTTCCTCTAGCATTGGTTACTCTAGAGCCATATCCTCAACTAACACTTTTTTAAAAAAAAAAAACAATCAACAATTTTCTTTCTTCATAGTAACATTTACTTAGCGCCTAAGGGCACCAAGGCCAGTGCTCTGACCAGTTTACAGAGAGCTGGAAGGGGCTTCCTGCAGAATGAGCCCAAGGAAGAACGATGCTACACAGTGCCAGGAACTCACTGACCTAACACTGTGCAGCCTTATCTCTTACTCTGTACCTCTCTGATGTGGGAAGTGGGTCCCTGTCCCTTCCCTCCCATAGTTCTCTCCTATCCCGAGGCTGCAAAGACTTCCTTCACAGTCTTTTTGTCCACTGGGTGGAAAGAGGGACAAGCACTGTCTTAGTTTAGGTCGCTATTGCTATGCTGAAACACCATGCCCAAAAAGCAAGTTAGGGAGGAGAGGATTTCTGTGGCCTACATGCTAAGGTTTCTATTGCTCTGAAGATATGCCATGACCACGGCACTCCTATAAAGGAAAGAGTTTAACTGGGGCTGGCTTGTCGTTCAGGGGCTTAGTCCATTGTCTTCATGGTGTAAGGCATGGCAGCATGTGAGCAGAAATAATACTGGAGAGGCAGCCAAGAGTCTGACATGTGGATCAAAGGCAGCAGGAAGAGAGAATGACGCTGGGCCTGGCTTGAGAGTCTGAAACCTCAAAGCCCACCTTCAGTGACAAACCTATGCCAACAAGACCAGACCTCCTAACAGTGTCCCTGCTGCAAACACATGAGGGCTGTTTTCATTCAAATCACCACACTCTTCATCATCAAAGGATAGGAACTCACAGCCAGCAGGAACCTGGAGGCAGGAGCTGGTGAGGAGGCCACGGAGGAGAGTTATAAATAATTGGCCTTGGGGAAGAATTATCATGTTACACCGACTTCCAAAGCCGCTTTCCCCCCACATTCTGGTGGGAATCATTATACTGCACAACTCAACATCCTGAACAGCCAATACTCGAAAACCTCCCAGGCCTTCTTGATCATTGGAGGTAGGGAGAGAAACATTCCCTGGTTTGGAACAAACTCCTCGAGGAACAAGCTGTCTTGTTATTTTAATAAGTAAACAAACTATTTCAGTCCTATTCATCTCTGGCATCCACTTTGAAGTGCACATTCTATTGTTAGCATTATTGCCAAGGACAAGCTCAGACTCGTGGGGGTTTAAAGTCCTTCAGAATTAGTGGGATTGGCCCACACATTCATTGGACCTCTTTCCCATGATTGAGCCTTATCCTAACCACGCCGTTTGGTGTGTCAACATACTTGCTGTAGGTTAGCCCACTCAGCAACAGTCAGGTCAAGGGAATGAGCTCTATGGCTTGACGAGATGAGGCTGTGTTCTCTCGTATGCACTGCCTCACGATCACCACCTCACGCTTGGGCCTTCATCTTCATTATTAGTCAGTGAAAGGAACAAGCTTGATCATCTATGACTCTCTCCCTGAGGGTTTTTTTTTTCCATTAAAACAAGCGATAAAACAAACACACAACAACATCAACGAAAAACACGTGCCAGCTTTTAGCCCAGAAAAGGTTTTTCAGCTCCAGGTAAAGCCAATAGAACGGCTGTGAGGACAAGTGTGGGGGCTGGTTTGACGGCGGTGCAGATGGAGGTGCCGTCCCCCCAGCTGAGGTAAATCCCTGAGACCTACAGAATGGAAGGAGAAAGATGGTTCCTTCACGTTGTCCTTGATCTTCACACCCCCCCTATAGCACTCACCCCCACCCCTGGCAGCCAAGGACAATTTTCAAAACAATGAACAGAGAGGTTAGAGAGAGGGCGTGTCTGAGGGTTTGGTTGCTGGGAAGAGACCTCAGGACCAAGGCAACTCTTATAAAAGCAAGCATTTAATTGGGGCTGGCTCACAGTTTCAGAGGTTCTGTCCATTATCATCATGGTAGGAAGCATGGCGGCATCCAGGCAGATATGGTGCTGGAGGAGCGGAGAGTTCTACATCTTGATCCAAAGGCAGCCAGGAGGGGACTGTCTTCTGTAGGCAGCCAGGAGGAGGCTGGAATTGCACCCTGGGCAGTGTTTAAGCCATAGGAGGCCTCAAAGCCCACCCCCACAGTGATGCACTTCCTCCAGCAAGGCCCTCCTATTAGTGCCGTCCATGGTGGGCCAAGCATTCAAGCACCTGAGTCTAGGGGGGCCACACCGATTCAAACCACCACAGGGAGCCACAGTTAAACGTGTGAGCTGGTCCTGCAGAGGACTTGAGTTCAGTTCCGGGCTCACTCAAGGGGCTGTTCACTGCTGCCTTTAACTCCAATTACGGGGAATCAGGCACCCTCTGGCCTTAGCACGTGCCCATGTACAAGTGGCAAGCCACGCACTCACACACACACACACACACACACACACACACACACACACACACGTAAAACAATAAAAAATAAGGGGCTGGGGATTTAGCTCAGTGGTAGAGCGCTTGCCTAGGAAGCGCAAGGCCCTGGGTTCAGTCCCCAGCTCCGAAAAAAAGAACAACAACAACAACAAAAAAAACAATAAAAAATGAAGTATAGACAAAATCCCACATTTTGTTACTTGTGTGGAGTGTGCAGACCTCTCCTAGGTGAAGGGAATGTTGATTAATTTAATCACTCTGGAAGATTGTACCTACAATGCTTATCCAAGAGAAGGGGAGATGTCCTCAGGCACCCACAGCCCCCTCCACAAGAGGTTCAAAGGCTCCCCAACATTTTGCTCTCAACAATCTTTTTCCCCCTTTGATTTTTCAAGACTGGGTGTCTCTGTGTAGCCCTGGCTATCCTGGAACTTACTCTGTAGACCAGAATAGCCTGGAACTCACAGCAATCCACCTGCCTTTGCTTCCCGAGTGCTGGAATTAAAGGTGTGTGCTACCACTGCCTGGCTCAAGGATCTCTTATATTCTTTCATTTAAAATTACATTTATTTAGTCAGTCGTTAATTTATCTTTGCATGCGTGTGTCTATGTGTCATGTGCAGTTCAGAGGAAGATTCATGGAGCCATCCTTTATTTCAGCTACGTAAATCTTCAGGACTGAACTGGGTTGTCAGGCTCGGCGGCAAGTAGCCATGTGCTGACTCTCTCGCCGACTTTATAATCCTAATAGCCAGTGTGGGTTCTCTTCGTTTTAATTTAATTTTAATTTTTACTCATTCACTTTACACCCCCTCACTGCCCCCCTCCCACAGTCCTTACCCCAGAGGATTCTTGAAGGGGTTTTGCTTACATAAGTTTTATTTATTAGTATTTGTTAAATTAGAAATTAAAGCTGGATTTAAAGGTATCTATTCATAAAAAATAAAAGCAATGAATTCGATTTTCTCAATACTGATCATCTCAATGACTTTAAAGGAAGAAATGAAAATCACCTCCAAAATAAAAGAAATCCATGTGGAAATTATACATTTTTTTGTAAACCTCTTTTAATACTCACTTGGTAGGCGGGAACTGGATTCTCATATATGTTTCTAATCTATTATCTATCTATCATCTACCTATCAATCATCTCTCTCTCATCTATCTACCTATCTATCATCTATCTATCTCCATGTATATCTTGTTAGAGGAGAAAGTTGCAAACAGCCAACTGTGTTTTGTGTGGTAGGCCAGTGAGTAATACAACATTCACAACACTAATTCCCAGTACAGCAGTGATGGAGTCATGTGGATCAGCACAGGAAGGAAGCTCAGAAAACAAGCCAGTGTTCTGCTGGAGAAGAGAAGTAGGATGTGAGACACGTGGGACAGGAGCACTTTACAGAGTGAGGAAGCGTGGAGAAATACTAAATCCTCTAAAGCAGGGGCGCAACTTGTGGGTTGCAACCCCTTTTGGGGGCAGGGTCAAATAACCCTTTCACGGGATCCCCTAAGACCACTGGAAAACACACATTTACATTATGACTCATAACACTAGCAAAATTACAGTCACCACAAAAATAATTTTATGGTCGGGGGTCACCACACCATGAGGAAGTGTATTAAAGGGTCACAGCATTAGGATAGTTGAGAACCACTGAGAACTCCGTGATCAATCTCACCAGCCCTAGTAAGACTTTAAAGAGAATTTTGGGTGTCCTGGTCTCATCCATGATCTGATCACAACTGTAGAAGAGACCCTGTGTGAGAGAGTTCCATCTCTACTGAGCCTTAGGCCACCTTAATTCTTCCAAGCCTCACCCTTAGATGCCAGCACAGAGAGAAAATGGTAGCATTTACTTTTTTTTTTTTATAGCTTACAGAAACAACTTAAGGGAGGAAGGTTCTCCCCCCCTCCCCCTCCCCCTTCCCCCTCCTCCTCCATTTCCTTCTTTTGTCTCATGCTTTGAGGGGTTACAGCCCATCACTATGTGGCAGACATGGTGACAGGTTGTTCTGTGGTGATGGGAGCCTGTGGTAACTGCCTTATGGTGTCAACCAGGAAGTAGGGAGTTAAGGTCAAACCACTAAGCCCACCTCTACCACTCTATGGTCGCACATCTCCCAATGAAAGTCCTTATTCAAAAGCCTCCCCAAACAGCTCCATCTACTGGGGAAAAAAGTGTTCTCAGTCTGCGGGACACTTCCACTTCACGTGGTAAACAGTGGCCAATGCTGCAAGCTGCTAAATGTAGTGGCCTATGTATTCTGCAGCAATGTTTAACCAAACCATGCGTGAAGGTAAATGTTTGGAGTAAGACAGAGACTCTCAAACCCGAACATTGACTTATTTCCACCTCGATCCGTTCGTTTTCGCGTTTGCGTCTGTCTACACCCTGCCTTTGCCTTGCTATACTGAGACAAGGAGGAGTTAAGATTATGCCTCGAAAGATTTGCAGGCTACTACTGTTAACTCTGGAATTTAAGGAAGACCCACTGACTGGCTCCACACCCCTGATTTTTTGGGCAACAAAAATTGGACACGGTGGATCATTAGAAAGAAAGAAAGAAAGAAAGAAAGAAAGAAAGAAAGAAAGAAAGAAAGAGAGAGAGAAAGAGTATTTGGGGGTGGGATGGAGCAGTGGAAAGTGAATCTGGGAGGAGTTAAGGGATGGAGGGGATGTGGGAAGTGACTAGGATCAAAATACATTGTGTGCTTGCATTAATTAATTTGCAAAGAATTAATAAAATGTAATATTTTAAAAACAGAAAGATCCAAGGGAACTTGAAACTGGAAGGTGGAGGGCAGCAGCAGTCCTTCGACTTATATGCCCTAAGAGAGTCCAGCCGCTACTGTAAGGGAACCTGTTTGTTTCATTTCCCCCAAAGCACTGGGCTTTCTCAATTGGATCTTGGCCTCAGAGAAGCGTCTAGAAGAGCAAGCTAAAACACGCTCGCAAGCAGCTCATGAAGTCAGTCTCATAATAAGAGCCCCTCTGACTTGTGTTTGTCACGTGGGAAGCAGCACCTGCCGTTAGCTCTGGTGCTTCCCATTCTCATATTGTCTGACAGCAGCAGTTGGACCAGGCTTGAGCCAGTGTGACTGAGAGGCAGGCTCCCTGCTTCCACAAAGCTGTATTTAATAAGATGAGAACAGCATGCCAAGATGGGGCAGCTCCCTCTCTAACACTTATCCTGACACCAGCCCCCTCAGCGGGTCTATTGCCTCGGTAATCTGGGCGAGCTGGACAGAGCTTCCTGCTTGCAAGTTCAATATAATGGCGCAGCAGGGGGGGGAAGGGCTGGCAGGAAAGCTTAGAAGGTTAAAGCCTATTACCCTATGCATGAGGAAAAAACCGCGTCACTGAAAATTACAGCCCGAGCAAGACTTGAACCCGCCAAAGGCAGTGGCAACACACGCTAAACCTCATCCATAATAGCGCATTCATTATTCTGCCTGCCGAGCCGTAATGTGGATTTAAATGTCTTTAACCCTAATGGAAATGTGTATGCAAATTTCTCCTCAAGCATACCCCCACCCCTTCAGTACTCTTGTGCTTCACTCAAGTTTAATGGACGCCAGTGGCTAGATACTTTGTATGTCAGAGACTAGATACTTTGTATGTCAGAGAAAACAATGCCTTTTTAATCTGTCTTTAGCAGTAAGAAGCCAGCAAGAACTCGCCTGGCTGTGTATTGTGGTCTTTGTTGTCATTGTTTGGTGGCTCTTGTAGGTGTTGGATTAAAAACCAATAGAAGAAACAGCATGCAAATGATCTGAGTTCAGTCTTGGCTGGGGTTTAGACTTAGTTACACTGAATGTCAACCCTTTCTTACAAGCACATTCTAACAAGACTCAATGCAGGTTAGCTCTGGCCACATGCTTCGTTCAATGTTGTCTGGCCACATCAGTCTGCCTGACTTGGAGCAGACTGGCCTGACAATTGTCGTCAAGCGGCACCTCAGAATCAAGCCCCGACTCCATCCAACTGAAAGACCATCCTTTAAGATCCTGACCCTGCAGCTGTACTAGGACTGAGGGTGTTAGAAAGGATAACGATTGAGTTAAGATTTGGGATTTTTCCAGCAACCCCCAATATTAGGTGGCACTGCCTGACTACAGCATAAAGCCACTGAGACCATCAGGTGTCACCTCAGAGACACCGACCAACCTCTATGCTCTTACCATAGGTATCTCAGGTTCTTGGTTGATACTTTATAGCCATTACCCATAATCTCGTTTGTATGTGTTCATGCATGAGTGTTTATGTGCAGATGTGCACATGCATTTAGGGGGGCCAAAGGTTGATATTGAGTTGTCTCCCCCAGTTCCTCTCTGCCTTAGTTTTTGAGATGGTTTCTCGTGGAAGCTGAAGCATACTGCTTTGGCCAACAGCCCCAGGATCTTGTCTCTGCCTCCCTATCCCTGGGGTTTCAGGTACAGGATACTGAACTGGACTTTGTATGTGGGTGCTGAGGACCTGAACTCAGGTGGCAAGAAGTTTATTGACTGAGTCTAATCAGAAGCAATCACAATTGTTACCCTTATTAAGAACAAAACAAAACGTGTGTGTGTGTGTGTGTGTGTGTGTGTGTGTGTGTGTGTGTCTGCCTGAGAAGCCAGAAAAGGTTGTTGGATCCCCCGGAGCTGCATTTATGGGTGGTTGTCAGCTGTCTGACATGGGTGCTGGTTGCCCCTGAACTTGGGTCCTTTGGAAGACCAGGAAATGGTGTTAAGCCATGTCTCCAGTCCTTTGGGGATAAGTATGCTGTTTACCAGATTGTCCCCCTGCAAACCGCCTTTATTTATAGCTGGTCAGGTTGGTTTGATGACTTTCCAATGAGGACACGGTCTAAACTGTTAAGTTTGTCTACCCGTATCCCTTTGGGTCTTCTATTGCTACAGCCTCTGGATGTGCAGTGTCTCTGATGCATGAAGGTTTAGAGTTCCACCACCTTCCCTCTCTCTCTCCTCATAAACAGCAATGGGAACACCTGTACTCAGTGCCAGTGGCGACTCCTAAGTTGCATCTTGGGTCCTGTCAGGCCTGGCCTTGGGATGCTGGTTAGGTCAGAGGCAGGGATAAAGAGCCAGGGCCAAGCTGGCCAGGTGGAGCCTCCTGCTGGCTTGCTGCTAAGAACTGTGGCTCTGGCCCATTGAGCTTGTTTATGAAGCTCTCGCACATTGCAGACTCTGACTCAAGGCAAGCACCAGGCCACCTTCTGTCTCTGAATTCTGTGTCTACAAATAGAAAGAGTAGGAAGGTCTCCACCCTCCAGGCCAGGTGCTGACCAGGAAAGTAAGCCCACTCCATGGCCTCCCTTACCACCCCAGCTGTTTTTACTCCATGAGGACAGAGTGACAAGGTGAACACTCTTTCTAAGAGTGCTTTGGGGGTGTGTATTTTGGGGGACTCCTAGCACTCTCTGAGTATCCTTTTGTTGTTTATTTGTATGCCCCTGTTTGTGTGTGCAAGTGTATGTATGTGTGCAGGAATGTGTGTGGGTGGGCTAGAAGACGTTACTATTTAGATACTACTCACTTACTTTTCGATACAGGTCTCTCACTGACCTGGAACTCAAGAAGGCTAGGCTGGCCGGCCACCCTGTTCTAGGGATCCTCTGTTCCCATCTCCCCAATGCTGGGATTACAGCAACACACTGTCACGCCTGGTTTTTTACATGGGTTCTGGGGACCTAACTCAGGTACTCCTGTTTGCAAGGCAAATACTTTCCATGGAGCCATCTCCCTGGCCCATATCTGAGAGCCTTCACCCTCTCATTTCTTTTAAAGCAGAACAGTGAGAAAATATAACCTGTGAAATCTTACCTTCTTTCTCCACCATCGTCTTCTCTCCTGTCTTCTATTAACACTTCCCTGGCTCAAGAGAACCTTTCTGAAGTGGAAGTTTCTGCTTGTGTCATGTGATGCAGGCCCACGTGATGTTTTGTTGAGGCGAGGTCCATGGGAGGACATGTGGTGTTTGAAGAGAGTATAAACAGGACTCAACGGACAGTAATGGCACACGTGCACAACTAGCTGTACAATGCTTCATTGGTCTCCAGTCTTTGCTGATCTTCACTTCCTTGAGAGAGGCACAGCTGAGGTTCTGGCCTGGCTGTTTCTGCTGGATGGTGCCACAGCTGCTGATTCCTGTTTGATATCCTGCCCCAAAGAACCCCTTCTAAACAGGTCCACATCCTAGTGTCCTGTTTACCGTCTTTTCTCCCCCACTTTTAAATGGTGGGCTAGAAAAGGAGTCGAAGCATCTGAGAACCCTTATTAAAAGTCGTTTTTCAAAAATCTAAGCCTATACCTTTCTCTCTTCTTTCTGTGTGACCAGATCCTGCCCTCATATCCTGAGTTCTCATGGCACCCTGACTGCTCCAATTTTGGGTTCTTCAGAGCAGAGAAGGATTCACAAGTAGTAGCAGTCTTCAGGTGGGAGGGAGGGGCACAGCTAGATGTGAGGGAGGAGCTGAAAACGAGGGGTGGGGCTGTGTGCGACATTGACATCCTATGGACCAGTCTCCATACTGGGCAACTGGTCTTGGGATTCCATGGAGAGCCCCTGAGTGACAGTGAAGTCCCACTGTTATACCTACCCCATCCGGGGGCTCAGGAAGGAATACCATGTCTATGTCTATTCCTGTTGCTTATTAGTTGAGGGACACTCAAGGCAGCATGATTGAATTGCTCTTTGTCTTACTGGTGAAGAGGTACACATGACAATTAAGTGTAAGAAACAGTATTCACCGCTGTGTATCATTAAGCTGTTGTAGTCTATTTAATGCGATGTCACTGAAACCATGTCGAACAGTGGCTATCTAGAACACAGGCAAGAAGGCACAGGGAAGAGGCTCTCATTCACTGCTGCTGGCCCTGTAAAACAGCACAGGCACACTGGAAGATGTTGGGTGTTTCTTATAAACTTATAGACACACACTCACGGCATGAGTCAGTAATCCCGATCGCTGTGTTTTACCTACGGGATTTGAACACCTCTGTCTACATAAAAGCCGCAGAGAAACACTTACCATAGTGCTGAAACATGAATGCAAACATGTCCTGCAGGAGGACAATGGGTAAAGAAACCGCCATGCATTCACAGAACACTGCTCAGGACGGGAAGACATGAGCGGCCAAGCCATTAGGAACTATGTTGATAGTGACAGGACCAGAGATTGACAGGAGGAGGGACAGAGAGACGGAGCACACAGGATTCTTAGGAAATGTTATTCTTTGAGATATCATGATACATTGTATCTTTATATGGGACATTCCCCATCCCTTGAAATGTCAAGGCTCAACAGCTGTGCACCAAGTAAAGTCGCACCTCTTGAAAGTCCTTAGTCTTGAAATAAAAACAGAAGGGGGAGCTGTGGGGGATGTGGAAGTCAACCTTGTGAAGGGAAAAGTGGGATGGAGAGTGAGGAGCCACAGGCTCCTGGGACTCCTCGGAGAGTCCTGATCTGCCACACATCTAAGATGGCTTCCGGCACACCGGTGAGACAGCAAAAAGGAACCAAGGCTAGGAGCTTGGCTGCTTCCCCAGTCTTTATGGAAGTCCTCACAGATGGTGATGCTTCCCCGACTCCTTCTGAGTTACCTCTTCAGGCAGGGCCTTCATTGGAGCACAGTGACAGTGTGGCGAGGTATGATTGGCCAAGGATTAACACTGTATCAGCAGTGCTGCTTATGCACTGGCCAATAAACTCAGATCTGCACCCTGATGCTGGTCTCTGGAGTCAGATTTCCAGGGGATTCTCACCCCTCAACCCCTGCCCGCCTGACACCCATCCTCCCACCTGTTGCCACAATTATACATTTCTTAAAATCTATAGAACATGCAGCCTGAAAAATGAGTCACAGTGTAACAGTGGACTCACATGTTTATGATTCGTAAAAACGGGTTCCTGAAGTGTGAGAGGTGCTGTTCTGGGCATCAGGGACAGCCTGGGCTCGGAAATTAGTTGAGAGACTACTTACTGCTCCATTTCATTTTTAACCCACACTTTCTCTGAAAAATAAAACAATTTTTGCTCCTTCCTGCCTTCCTTCCCTCCCTCCCTCCCTCCCCCCTTCTCTTTCTCCTTTCTTTGTTTGTTTCTTTGTTTCTTTCTTTCTTTCCACAGGGTTTTTCTATGTAGCCCCAGCTGTACTAGAACTCACTCTGTAGGCCAGGCTGGCCTTGAACTCAGATATCTGTCTACCGCTGCCTCCTGAGTGCTGGGGTTAAAGGCATGTGCCACCATCACCTGGTGAAAAATGAAACTTTTTTTTTTTTTTTTTTTTGTGGAGCTGAGGACCGAACCCAGGGCCTTGAGCTTGCTAGGCAAGCGCTCTACCAAAATGAAACTTTTAAACCACATTTTACGGACCGATTTGATTGTGTGGATGCCGACGGTGCGTGTCACCACGAGCCACGGCACATGTGTACTGGGAGAACAACTTGAGGGAGTCATCTCTTTCCTTCTACCCTGCTGATCTCAGAGATTTCCTCAGGTTGTCCACTTGGCAGTCCATGCCCTTAGCCACTCCATCTCGATGGCCTAAGACTTATTTTAAAACAGCCCAAAACACACAAAACCCCATTATGTACACACACACACACACACACACACACACACACACACACAAGTTAAAACTGCTCTCTATAAGTTGTGTCAATAATTGATACACATATACACTTAAATAAATGAGTTATTTACAACAGTAGAGGCTGGAAACTTTCACGTTCGTCAGTCCTGAGCTGCCCTCGAGGCTGGCGGTGGGTGAACCAGCTATGCAGCTGAAGACGACCTTGAGCTTCAGCTCTGAGCCTCCCGCTCTTATTTCCGAGCTTGGGGACTGCAGTGTGCAGCGCTGTGCCCGTTGTACACGCTGCTGAGGACCAAACCCGAGGTTCCGAGAGTTTGCAAATACTCTAATGCTGCGCCCCAAGCCAGCCCCAGTGTCTTAAACAAGATTCCTCCAGAGAATCCCTGTGCCCATTAGGGTTTGAGAAACCCTAAATAAAGCCCAGAGTGCTGGTCCAGCTCACATCACAGGGGGTTCCAGGTTGTACCGTTGCTGGTCTGCGACTCCTTCCTCCAACACTAGGACTTGGGTCATTTGCAGAATTCACTACCTGAATTTCTCCCCACAGACAAAGGCCCCTCCCCACCAGTCCTTCCTTCCCTCTTCCCAAACTCAGTTTCTACTGCCAGACCCAGCCTTTCTCACACCTATTTATTAATGCCAAGGCTTCATGCTCAGATTCAAGGAACGACAGGAGACAGGATCAATGTCTTAGAAGGATTCAGAAAAGCGAACTTCTTTTTTCTTAAAAAAAAAAATGTTAGCACCTGGTTTCTCCCTAAATTACCCTCACAGGCAGATGTGCTAGCAAAGTATTAAAATAGTCTCCTTCTCCACGATGGGCTGGAAGTGAGGAGCAACGTGGGAGGAAGCCTAATGATTCGGAAAAGAAAAAGATCCAGCTGCATTAGTGGAGAATCAGGAGGGGTGTCTATGACCAGAGAAACCTGAAACGTGCTAATTGAATGCCCTCGGATGCCATTATCAGTGAAGCCCCTCACAGCCTGCCGCACAAGCACATCTGAGCAGAAGCCTGAGCTAACAGCCCAGAGAACAGCCGGAGAGCCAGCCTAAGTGGGGTTCAGTAGTATTCGAGTCAGCAGGGGTGGGTCCTGATGCCCGTGGTCCATCAGACACCCTCCACAAACGAGAGGGAAACCCACCTCAGGGTGAGTACAGCATGGTGTCCAAAGTGCAGACAGGAGACAAGCTTTGGTTTTAGAGGGAATGAAGTGGGGGAGAAGACAGAGTGTGGCTGAGGAGGTGGCCAGTCAGCCAAGAGCTTGCTCAAGGACCTGAGTCGGATCCCCATTGTTCCTGTACATTGGCTTCCTGCTGGTGCATGCTTAAAATCCCAGAACTGGGGGTATAGAGACAGGTGGATTACTGGGGTCCACCAGCCAATCAGCCTCGCTGGATTGATCTTCCAGGTAAAAAAATGATAGACCCCGTCTCAAAAGTCAATGCAGAGAGTGACTGAGCAAGACACTTGAGGTTGACTTTGGTCCTCCGCACACATGTCATCTTAGAGGGAGCAACAGACACCATGGAGGGACGGTGTACATGCACAGAGGGGCACACGCACACATACACACACACATACACATACACACACACACATGCACACACATACACATACACACACACATGCACACATACACACATACCCACACACATGCACACATACACAGACACATGCACACATACACATACACACATGCACACATACACATACACACATGCATACATACACACGCACACACACTACACATACACATGTACACATACACACATATACACATCCACACACACATACATGCGTGTGCACACACAAGTGCACGCACGCACACACACACACACACACACACACACACTCAACATGACAATTCTTGCTACTCAACATGTGCTCCATGGACCGACAGCAGCGGCGTCAACTGGCCCTATCCTCGTGCCCGATAAGACTAATGCACAGCAAAGTCCCAGAGTGTCTCCAACCTGTTTGTTCATGATGTTGCTACAAACAGAACTTAAATGGGGATCTCAAGGCACAAAGGACATTGAGAAGCAATGATTTAAACCAAGGAATAAACTGATACCCGGAATAAACTGATACCCGGTTCCCTGTCCCCTTCCCCTTCCGGTCCTTTACACTTTTTTTTTTTTTTTGGTTCTTTTTTTTCGGAGCTGGGGACCGAACCCAGGGCCTTGCGCTTCCTAGGTAAGCGCTCTACCACTGAGCTAAATCCCCAGCCCCGGTCCTTTACACTTTTAAAACAAGGTATTGGTAAGCAGAAAAATCACTAAGGGACAGCTAAGAGGTCTCTTTTAGAGATTCCCTTTGGGCCAGCAAACAGGCTTTGTGTTCAACCACTTTTTAAAATTAATGATGAATTACCAATAATAAACGTAATCTCAGGGTTCTGGGTTCTCCGTGATGTGCCGTGTGTGTGTGTGTGTGTGTGTGTGTGTGTGTGTGTGTGTGTGTGTGTGTGTTTAGGACAGAGGACAACTGTTGGAGTTGGTTCTTTCCTTCCATTGTGGGTACGTGGCGTCAAACTTAGGTGACCCTGCTGTATGCCATGTGTTTCTAGCTACTAAGCTGTTGTTGAACCATCTCAGCCACACAGTACTTTAAAAAAAAATAATGCTAAGTATTTTCAATTAAAACTTATTTCAAATTTTACTCATTGACAATTTGGCATATAGAATATTGTGACATTTTTGTTGCACATGAAACTTCTCTGTGCTCTGCGCATGCTCTCCCACATCTGGGTCCTCTCTCCCTCCAGCGGCTGCTTCCCAAGGCACTCGATGCCCTCTTGCTTCTTAGAACTGCAATGTGCATGCCAGGGAGGGTCCACAACCATGTCTAAAGAGGCACGGTTATAAACAGTTATAAACCCACTTGAGGGGGATGTCCCAGCCAGGACTTCTTAATCACCAGGAGGAGAAAGGCCGTATGGCTAAAACTGGCCAGAAAATGACTCACCGATATTTGAGGGTCCCAGAAGTCATCTCAGATTTTACTGAAGACCCAGAGGAGGAAGGAGCAAAGTGTTTAGTGCTCTTCTAACCTGATGGTTATACATGGCAGAATCTTTATGATGCACATTGGCAGGTATAAAGACTCTGCAAAGTTGGGGGGGGGTGCTTCACCCTTTTTCTGAGTAGGAAGGAAGGAAGGAAGGAAGGAAGGAAGGAAGGAAGGAAGGAAGGAAGGAAGGAAGAAAAAACCACACACTGTGACTTCAGCTCCCTCCTTCACTGGTTCTTCAGAATAAAGGGGTGTCTTCAGCCTGGCTGCAGATGAGGACAAGTTGGGAACTTCAGTCCTACCCAGGATCTTGTTGAGAGGACGACAACAGCAACAACAACAAAACAACAACAACAATCCCAATTTCGGCTGGTCCCAAACTCCTGAGATCTCACCCGCACAAAGGCCCCGTTTGCCAATGCGAACCTGGTAATTGGACACCTAATTACCCTATTTTCACCCATCAATGAGGGGTGTTCCCGCAAGAAATCAGAGTCCACTTAAAACGTTGGCCCCAAGCAAGAAAACCCCGCATGCTTTTGTCAACAGTTAAACCGATTACAAGTGTGTTTATTTCTGCTCATGTTAGCCACGAGTATTTTCATTGGAGCCTGATGCCAAGGGAGTTAAATGCTCAGCTAAAGAAACCCACGATAAAGAGAAAACCTACGTAGTAATTGCCAACTCTGTGCCAGGAATCCTTTCATTCCACAGAGAATTCAAACTCCGAATCAAAAGAAACAGCATTCGAGGCCTCATGTGCTTGGCAGACCGGGCAAGTCTAACTGTCACAATAAAGACAGAAGGGCCTTTTAAAAGGCCATCTTAAGTGGCACTTGCAGTGTGAGCACTCTCTGGGGTAAATGGTTCAAACACCACATTTGTCCCTTTCCCTGGGGCAGGTAGAGGGGTGAATTCTCTCTGAACAGTCTTCTGGCTAGATAGGGTCAGAACAATGTCCTCAGGGGGAAAGACTCTGATTTGGAAGCATGGATTGTAAGTAGGCCCATCTGGGCTCCCTCAGAGTGAAGAGAAATGTCAAACTTCGGCTGTTTCCCCATCTTTGGTTATCCACAGGCCTGGATCCTAGTGCTGGCTCCGATTCAAACTAGCCATGCACTACTGAGATCAGACTCAGTTATGGATAAATATTAAAGAATGGATTCTGGAAACAGGCAGGCCCCGAGAATCTTGAATGGCAAAGGCAGTAGAGTATGGTCAACGGGGAAAGATAGTTTGCTTTTGTGACTTGGAGATGAAGATCTCCTCGGCCTCTGTCTTGGTCACCAAATTAAAAAAAAATATTGAATATGGTACTTACTCATTTACTGCTTGCTCTTATGCAGGGAGCTCTGGGAAAGGGGTTCCAGTTACTCAGGAAGGAAAGGAACTCCCATGAGCAGTCCTTGAGGAATAGGAACTCATCAGGAGAGGGAGAACACGGGAGAGTCTGAAAACCTCAACGTAAAGATGAGAAAGCAAAAGGACCTTGGAGAGATTGACAGGGGGTGGGGGGAGACTGTGAGTGTGTGTCTGCATTCCTGTTTGTGTGCCTGTGAGTGTATATGTGTGTGTGAGCATGTCTGTGTGTGTGACTGTGTGTATGCCTGTATATGTGCCTCTGTGTGTGTGAGTGTGACTGTATGTGTGTGAGCGTGACTGCATGTGTGCCTGTATATGTGCCTCTGTGTGTGTGTGTGTGAGTGTGACTATGTGTGTGCCTTTGTGTCTATATATGTGCTTCTATGTGTGCATGGGGGGAGGCAAAGGTCAGCCTCAGGTCTTTTCCCTCTGATGCCAGCATCCTTTAATGCTAGTCTGGCTGGTGAGTGAGCCCCGGGCATCTACCTGTCTCCATCTCAGCAACACTGAGACCCAAACGCTCACCACCGTGGTTTTAATATGGGTTCTGATGACTAAACCGAAGTCCTCAGATTTGCAAGAAAAGAACTTTACCGACTGAGCCATCTCCATAGCTCGACCCTTGAGGTCTTGCACAGTCTTGGGATGCCGATCCCACAAAGGATTTCACAGAGACATTCGTCACCCAGCATAGGATCCAAGGAGACATGGGGTGACTGGAAGGTGCCTCAGACCCGTGGTGATCTCCTTCGGTCTGAAGGTGGTAACACTGCAGAGGGACCGTCTCCCTGGAAGAGTCCCAACAGCAGAGAGACAACCAAAAATTGCCATCGGGGATGCATGCTGGCAGCCCAGGGGCATGGAGCTCAACTTCATTGCTTCCATAGTCTTTGGGGATTACAGATTGATCTTCAGAACCCTGTGAGCTGGGTGCCATTCTTACCAGTATTGCTTACGGAGGCGGGGGCGGGGGGGGAGGGTACCGACCAACCCAAGAGCAGCACGTACAGATAAGGTATGGAGAAGACAGGGAGACAGCTCATTTATATTCTCTCGCCAAAACCAAAACAGCTACAGCTCCACTTGGAACATCGTGTTCTTCTTCGTGAATTTTATTGTCAAGGTTATGAGTGGGAAAAAAATCCTTTGGCTAATGGATAAAGCTGTGTGTGAAAATCGCTAGTTGGGAAGGAAAAACAGAAGTGGAAGCCTTGTCTGTTGTATCCATTATGTACTTGAAGTCCTCACTGTCCCCTTCCCTCAGTAACAAGGTTTTTGTTTTTTGATGATTTTCTGTTCTGTTTTGTTTTTGTTTTTGTTTTTTTGTTTTGTTTTTGTTTTGTTTTGTTTTGCCTTTTTCCCTTTTGTTTTGGAAGTTACCGGTTCTATACTGATAGTGTTGAGTGGAAGCTCAACCTGCCTCTATTATCTGAACAAAGAGGTAACAAACACTGTATCAATAGAGATCAAACATTGGCCAAATGTTGGGGGTCATAGAAAAACTAATCTCGCGCTATTAAAAACCCGTGATGTTCCACCGTCCTATAGGTTCAGAGGTAGAAGTGAATGCCTTTGAGACGCTGACGAGGCTCATTAACTGTGTCGACTCAACCACCCTCCGCCATCATACAGTAGGTGAGAAAATGTGCTTCAGAGGTGAGTAGCTAGTGTCAGCTATCAATCTGATGATGCTTGGGGTCATCTGCAGGCATCGAAAGAAGGGACTGAACAGAGCAGATTGGCCAGTGGTAAAGTCTCTGACTGCCTATGGATGTGGGAAGGCCCCGCCCACTATGCAGACCCCGCCCATTACGAGTAGCGCCATCCCTAATAGGATGAGCCCCGGACTGAAAGCGAAAGCTAGAGCCAGTGAGCAAGTCAATGTGCAACCGGCTAGCAAGTGCTCCAGGGTTTCAGCTCAGGTTTCTGCCAGGACTTCTCTTCCATGATGGATTACGGCCTGGAAGTGTAATCCAAATAGACTCTTTCTTGACCCACGTTGCTTTTATTAAAAATGTTTGGTCACAACAGCAGAAAAGCAAACTAGACCGGTGGGCAATGTTCCTAGGACCATTTGGTGAAGGAAAATGATGAGATGTCATCGCATGTCCTATGAATACACCTTACATAAGGTTTTTTTTTTTTCCTAGCCGGATGGTAGGGTCCATATTAGTTACCCGAAACTGGGTGGTAATACCTGATGGAGTAAACTAAGGAGGAAGGGATTTTTCTTTAGGTTCACATTTAGGAACGCTGGCTATCACGACGGAAAGAGCATGCTGTTGCAATTCAGCCCATGGTGGCACGAGCTTGTCACTTGCTTATAGCATGGCAGATGAGAAAGTGAAGGAGCTAGAGATGGAAACAGGACTATTACCTTCAAAGACCCACCCAGTGACCGCCTTCCCTATCTATACCCCATGCCTCAGAGGTTCTACAACCTCCCCAAACAATGCCAGGAGCGGGGCCCCAAGTCTTTAAACACCTGAACCTATGGAAGCCACTTAAAATACAAACCCGTGGCCATTTTGTAGTGCAAAACGCATCTAGCCCATTTTTCAGAGATCGCACAATCTTAGCTCTCCTAACAAGTCCATCTTCTGTGCCTTACAATTTAGCCGTGAGCTCTCATAAAAGAGAAGGTCACCGTATGCATTTCCGCCTCTCAAGACCATGTTGTACACATTCCAAAGGAATGGAGGGAGCAAGGCAAGACTCAACCAGAGCAGCACAAAGTGAGTAGGAAGGACAGGAAACCCTGTAGCTCTCATCTAGCTCAGGGGGGTTCACAGAAGTGTCACCAGAGGCCCAGTAGGCCTGCACAGCCCCACCCTGCAGCCCCACCATTGCCACACATCCGGCCTCTCCCAGGCCGCCTCCTCAATGCTGGTCCCTGGCATCTCGGACTTCCCAGGGTCCTACTGTAACTCAGGTTCCCTACAGCACATCACACAGCATCCTCCGGGGAATCTGTCCCTCCTCACTTTACCTGGTCTCACCTACTTACTTTATTTCCTCCTGGAACCTTGGTGCAAATCCCCTGTGACCCTGCAGGTCTTGAATTTGCATGTCTGAAAAGCGAGCCCATGCGGACTCCTAGCCCTACTGCTAGCTCTGGGGTGTAGTCTGGCCATAGCTGTAGCAGCCTGTATGCCTCCATAGCTAAAGGGGGAAGCCGCTTCCCCCACATCCCTGTAAGTGGGACCTACAGTAGCATCCTCTCGGCAGCACTCTGCTTTGTAGACCCTTGCCTCTCAGTAAATGCTTTCCGAATGGGCTCACATTTTACACCCTGGAGCCTTCTATAGGTGAGGTTCCTCCCTCAAGGAAACTCCTGTTGTGCAATTTAATGAGGATTTGTAAGTCAAGACATACAGTATGTTACACTTAAAATATCCAGCTGTCATTTCCTGAGACTGTGTGTATGTGTAATGCTCATTAACTTATGTAACATATATATGTATATATATATATATATATGTATGTGTGTGTGTGTCTCACAGGTTTTTAATGGTGCAACAGTATTTTTCTAGCTTTAGACTCTCTGTGTGTATGTATGTGCATATGTATAATGTGTATGTGTATATGTACATATATGTACGTATATGTACATATATGTGCATGTGTGAGAGAAAAGATGATGATGATGATGAAAATATACTTTTCTTTAAAAATTTTAGTCAAAAATTCAAAGTCCCTACAATTGCTCATGCTGTCATTATGCAGTGTGAATTTCTTTAAAAAGATAAAATGTAGCTTGTGGCGTTGACATTAGGTAACAGTACACGTTACTCTCCTAACCAGAACACTATGGAGAACGAAAGGGAAGTCTTGTGGACTTCATAAAGTTAGACATTAACAGAGATTGTTCTGGAGGAAAGGTGTGGCATCCATGCTAAACAAACTGCTCCCGTTTCATCTGTGTCCCAGGCCCCAATTTGTCCTGTTGAAACCCACTGATCCCTCTTGTGATAGTACCCAGAGGTGATTCCTTCCAGAGCTGATTAGGGCATGAGAATGGCACCCCGGGAATGGGATGAGTGCCCTTGTAAAACAAACTTGGGACAGCTCGTCTGTTTCTCCCGCCATACACCATACATGAAGGTTTGGGGCCAGATACTGCCAGCAACTTCACCTTGGACTTCCCAACCTGCAAAACTATGACAAATACATTTTGATCACTTGTAAGAAGGACAGGCAGATAAAGGCACTTGCCACCAAGCCTGACAACCCGAGTTTGATCCCTGGGTCCCACGTCATGGAAAGACAGTTTCCTCCGACTTCTGTGCTGACACGCACACATACTAATTAAATGTGAATGCGTACGACTGAAGAACTTTGCTAAGGAGCCTGGAGGAACAGAGGTAATCTGTATTCCCAACAGTATCTTCCTTCTCGGCAGCAAAGTGAGCAACGGGAAGCAGGAGGCACACCTTGTCCACAGGAGGTAAATCAACAATTTGTGGCTTCAAACGTACGTACATTTGAGCATGCGCTCAAAGGATCCCTCCCCCTCCGCCGCCCCCCAACCCATCCAGAGACCATGATATTTGTCAACACAATCTGACAATATGAATGTTGTCAGTAGTTAATTGTTGAAGTATGAAATTAATCACTATAATAAAGAGAAAGGGGGAGGGGGAAGGGAGGAGTCTTTGCAGTATGTTCTGCCGAGACAGTGGAATTTCCTGCAGAGGACTGGGCAGTAACATCTGGAATTCAGATCACTGCCAGGCTATGAAAACTTGGGCATATTGCACATATAATCACCAAGACAGCAGCTGGGCCATGGAGAATGCTAAATGTGGGGCAAAAATAATCTTCAGCGGGAGATTTCCCGGGGACACTGGGGCTGTGGTAGAGTGAGCGTCAACAGTGCTGTGTGAGGGGAATGGCGGGATACCCAGGCATGCTAGCAGAGCCAACGGAAACAGCAGCTGACTCAGCAGAACATCGAGACCCAGGATCAGCCGTTGGATGGGCGGATTATGACTTCATCTCTTGGAGCCTTCAGTTGCTACAGGAGAAAACCAAACCCACTGCAGGGAAAAAGCCACGCATGCGTCTTCAAGGCATAAGGCAGCAGCCATTTTGGATTCTCTCTGCCTAGATCACCTGAAACAAATGAATGACCAATGGGGAGGAAGCATCATCCGTCCGACCCTAATATGGATTGCTGTTGGTGCGCAAGCCAGTGATATTAACTGACATCAGGGCCAAGGCTTAAACTAAATTATTTTTATTGATGAAATGGGTTCGGAGTCAAGATATTTCCAAGACAGAATCAGTAGGAACTGAGATCTAAATAAAAGTTATACCAGGGAACAGAGATTTAAAAATAACATCCAAACTTTCCTGGATACCAGTTATTGATTTTCCAGACATGGCTCTGGAGTGAGTGTTACCAGTGTGGATAGCTAGCTCCTGCATTCTGGACCTCGAAACATATTAGGGACTATGACAATTTTACAGATTCCAGAATAGTACAACCCCTTAGAGACTGACCGCATGAATCCTCAATAAAAGACATACCTTCTCTCCAAGTGGGTTTTGTAAACACAGCTCTTTTGTTCAGGACTTAGAATCAGGGAGGTACAACATGAATATTGGCCAGCACAAGTGTGGCTGGTGTGCCCAACTATAAACGCTAACCTCCACAACAGGAGTCCATGCCTCCTGGGAGACACCACAAAGAGGATTTTGAAACAGATGGCCCTTCACTCGTGCAAGATGTTAATTGCAAGGGAAGCTGCGTGGGGTGTTGTGTGAACTATCTGGAGCACTGGCTCAGTTTTTACATGCTTTAAAACTATTCTGTGAATTATGCTTATCAATAATGTATGCGTGTTAGAGAGCGGGGACCACCAGAGTTAGACGAACACACAGGTGTGTGTCTTTCTGGCCTTGAACTGGGCAGTGGCTTTTAGATAACAAACCAAGAATATAATCTGCAAACTGCACAAATACAGATAATAGAATACCAGCAGAATTGCCTGTTTTTCTCCACTTACTGACTGTTTAATCCTGGACATGGTCCTGCAACAAGTCATATACATAGACGTACACAGGCACACACAGACACACACAGGCACACACAAACACGGACACACACACACTCTTCTTCTCCTCCTCCTTCTCCCCTCCTCCTCTCCCTTTCCCCTCCCCCTCCCCTCTCCCCTCTCCCTCTCCCCTCTTCTCCCTCCCCCTTCTCCCTCCCCCTCTTCCCTCCCCCTTCTCTCTCCCCTCCCCCTCTTCCCTCTCTCTCCTCCCTCCCCCTCCCCTCCCCCTCCTTTCCACCCTCCCCCTCCTCCTTCTTCTTCAAGTCTGTTGATAACCTACAAAGGATCACCACTCCTGGCTCCCTTGTACCAGCAGAGCTCCATCTCTCTCTAGTCTCTTGACTACCTCATCCACTGGTGAGCTGATGCTATTTTTCTGTATTCTGTCCTTCCTTTCTCCTTCCTCCTACACACCCTATTTCTTATTTTCTTCCCTTCTGTTTCCTTTCCCTTCCTTCCTTCCTTCCTTCCTTTCTTTTTCTATGTGTGAGCCTGCATAAATGTCCGTGTATCACATGCTTAACCAGAAGAGGGCATTGGGTCCCCTGGAGCTGGAGTTACAGACAATAGTCAGCTGCTGTGTGGGCGGTGGGACCTGAACCTAGGTGCTCTGCTATAGCACACGGTGCCCTGAGCTGCTGAGCCATCTCCCCAGTGCCCCCCCCCCATCTATTTTGAGACCAGTTCTCACTCCCAGTTCTCACTCTGCAACCCAGGTGGACTTGTCTACCGAGCTGGCCCAAGCTCATGGCAATCCTTCTGCCTCAGCCTCTCCAGCACTGGGGTTTCGGGTCTGAATCATGCCCAGCTCACTTTTGTCTGTTTGTTTAGTGTCTTTTTTTTTCTGACATTAGGGTAGTTGTTTCAGCTGACACAGGATTGCTGTACACATTTTTGGTCCGTATCCATCCTCTTCTCCCCTTTATCCTGCATGACTTGTATGGTTTTATCTAAACTTTGTCTCCCATAGACAACATGATGGACCATGTCTCTCTACCTCTGATTCCGGTGTTTAATCCAGGCAGCTTTACTGTGGTTGGGGGTAGACTTGGGTTTCTATCTGCTTGTGATCTCTATGTATATCCTGCCTAGTTTTTGACCCTCAATCCTATTTTATTACTGTCTTTCACCGAGTGGGTCATATTTTGAAATGTGTTTACTTCCTGCTTGATGAGGTGGAACTTTCTGGTTTTGTTGGAGATCCGGCTGTGTCGTAAGATGTTTCTCTGGAAATTGCCTGATGAAGGGGCGTGTGATGTGTTGCTGGAGCAGACCCTTGAGGGGACATGGGATGTTTAGAAAGAGTATAAGTAGAGCCCAGCAGTCAGTGGACGATGCTCTCTCATTGGTTTGACTTGCTGGTTTTCTTTGGATTTCACGGACACTGGTCTCCACTGGCGACATTCCTGTGTTAGTTTTCCCTGCTTTCTTCACTGATCTTTGCTTGTCGTGACTGAGAGAAACGCACCAAAGAACTTCTGACTGTGTTTTGGCTGTTTTTCCCTGCTTCAGCAAACTTATGCCAACTGATTGGTGGAGCCCCTCAGTTTCTTCTGGATTGAGCCACTGCTGGTGATTTGCATTTGGTGTTTGCTAGTGGAGGCCAACAATGAGGATTGGAATCACCCCAAAAAACTACTTCTAAACAGGTCCACATCCCCTTGTCCTATTAGCCACCTTTCCCCCAACCCCATCATTGGTTGATGGGCTATAAGGAAGGTTGAAGCATTTAAGAACCGTTATTAAAGAAGGTTTTGAAATATCTGAACCTACAACTTGAGAATTTCCTACATGTGCTCAGTGTGTTTTCATAGAATCACTCACATGCACTTCCTCCCATACCCCTTCCCGACCACTTTGACCTCCCAGTTTTCATTACTTTTTTTTTTTAGATTTATTCTATATAAGTACACTGTAGCTGTCTTCAGACACACCAGAAGAGGGCATCAGATCCCCTTACAGATGGTTGTGAGCCACCATGTGTTGTTGGGATTTGAACTCAGGACCTCTGGAAGAGCAGCCAGCACCCTTAACCACTGAGCCACCTCTCCAGCCCTACTTTTAAACCTACTAGTCTACCTACTAATGTCAGCATGCGCATGGCTGTGTAGAACATCCTGGACACTGGAAACCTACCATGGGCCTCATCCCAGAAGAAAACTAACTTCCCCTGCCAATAGCTCCTTAGCTTGGGGTGGGGCTTTGTGAGCCCCACCTTACCTTTGACAGGTGCTAGAATTTTGTCTGGCTTGATCTTGTACATAGAGTGACAACCACAGTGAAGAACTATTTCTGTTGCAACACTTGAATTCCTAGAATGGCATTCCCCACTGTCTTAGTTAGGGTGTCATTGCTGTGAAGAGACACCATGACCAAAGTAACTCTTCTGAAGGAGAACAGTTCATTGAAGCTGGCTTATACTTTCAGAGGTTCAGACCATCCAGCAACATCATCATGGTGTAAAGCAGGGCTGCGTGCGGGCAGGCATGGCGCAGGAGGAGCTGACAATTCTACATCCCTATCTGCAGGCTGTAGAAGGAGACAGTGTCTCACCCTGGGTGTAGCTTGAGCATATGTAACCCTTAAAGCCTGCCCTCACAGTGACACACTTCCTTCCAACAAGGCCAAGCTCCTCCAACAAGGCCCACACCTCCTAATAGTGCCACAGCCTGTGGCCGAGCATTCAAACACATGAGTCTATGGGGGCCATACCTATTCAAACTACGACATCCACTAAGAAAATTGTTTCTTATTTTAACTCTCTCTCTCTCTCTCTCTCTCTCTCTCTCTCTCTCTCTCTCTCTCTCTCTCTCTTCTCCCTCTCTCCCTCTATCCCTCTCTCCTTCTCTCTCTCTCTCTCTCTCTCTGTTCCTCTGTCTCTCTCTATCTCTCTGTGTCTGCCTCTCTCTCTCTCTCTTGCTCTCTTTACTTCTATTTTAAAAGTTATTTCCTTCGTGGCTAAAGCTAAGCTCAGTCTATCTCACTATAGCTTCTTCCAAATGTGGATCACCTTGATTTCAATCAGAGGCAGACATCTTATTCCTCTTGGCTGTGTTCTCTTTTTGCACTATAACCAATAAATAACAATACGAATAATAAGAAAAAATCTAGATAGCGAATAGATATGTTACAAATCTAAGCACACTATTTCATAATCATCGCCTCATAGAACTTTATGTGTATTAAAATTACTGAAGGTTAAAAGAAGATCATGGATTTACTCATGAAGTCTGTTGTGCTAACCTTTAAAACAGTTCTCATGCTTTTAAGTATTGCTGTGAATTCAAGGGATAATCTGATCTAACACCATCGGCTGCAATTCTCTAACTCTAACGAGGCTTTGCTCCTTAGTAGCAGTATTGTCAAATATATGGTTTTTTTTTTCATTTGTTTTTTTAATGTTATTTGCCTAACAGTGTCGCATTTATACACTTTCATGAAATCTCTTCTTAAATAACTAAGAGTCTAAAATGGAGAAAATATTTACTAACACTACCTTCCCCTCCTCCCTTTCCTGTGGCTCAGGTAGCCAATGGCGACTGGAAACTCTTGACTCGCTCACCCTCTAGTCTTAAGAACCCGGATGACTGACTGGCCCGTCCTGAGAAACGTTGTGAAATTCGGCACTAAGTAAAGCCTATCACCGTGGGATTTTCATGTTCAAACACACGTCATTGCACATATTCTCATTCTCTCACTGCATCTCTGGATCGGCTCGTTGCCCTGGATCGGCTCGCTGCCCCGGATCTTCCCATTCCAGCGGCTCGCATCCCATACAAACCCCACTACCCTCTCCTATCACCCATTTACTCTTTCTTCCAGACACCATCTCCCACGCAGTCTTCTCCATATCTTCACTATATCATTTTAAACTTACCTATATTGGTGCTTTTTCTTTTTTAAATGCCTTCAAGTCACAATGCAGACACTTGTTTGAGCTCAAGCTATCTTTAGCATCTCCTGTAGGGCGGGTCTGCTCACAGTAGATCTGGTGTTTCTCTGGTTTTGCCTTCTTTCTTTTATCTCCCTGTTTGAAAAGTATTTTTCCATAATTTGAGACCTGCCGTTGGCCCCGTTTTTCCTCTCGGCATTTTAACTATCGGTCCTCACAGTTCCAGGCGAGAACTCAGCTGTTCATCTCATCGAGCTGAATATTACATACGGTGATTTTTTTCTTGAGATTTTCACGATCTTGCCTCTGCTTTTTCCTCTTGGTGTATTTAATTTAATGTGTCCATGTCTTGCTAACTGCATTGTTTAGATTTTTGAGAACTTCTTGGATGTGTAGACTCCTATTTTAAGGTTCTAGATATTTCCCCCTACTTTCTCTCTCCCATCTTCTTCCTGGTCCTTCTTTTGTGGTTGGTTGTCATCTCAATGGCAACCCAGTTTTCTGAGCCTTGTTCACGTCCCTGCTTTCTTTGTCTCTGTTTATTCTTCAGAACCCATAACTTCTATCAGCCCTTCTTCAGACTTGCTGCCTTCGTGCCTGTCCAAGTCTGCCGAGCCCCTCTGTGACCTTTTCTCTTTAGTCATTACACTTGATTCTTTTCTACCAGTTCCTTTTTATGACCTGTCTCCTTACTGGAGTCTTGCTTTGACTCGACATGGCTCTTATAGCTTCTCTCCCATCTTTGGCTTCCATTCCTTTACTCTTTTATCTTCATGTATGTGTTTCATATTCATGTATTGCATGTTCGTGTGTGTGAACGTTAGCACATGGACCCTGTGATGCACATGTGAAGTCAGAGCACGACCTCAGGCGTCGGTCCTAGCTTTCTGCCTTATTTGACAGAGACTCTCTTGTTTGTGCTGTGTACATAAGGCTAGTGGGCCTGTGAAATTGAGCTATTCCTATCTCTCTGCAAAGTGCTGGGATTACAAACACATGCATGGGTTCAGCTTGTGTGCCTTCTGGGGACCCAAACCAAGTCCTCACAAATGCATAGCAAGCCTTTACCCATGAGTGATCTCCCCAGTCTCTGTTTTCTGTTAGTTCTTTGAATGACTCTATTGAAATCTTTTTTAGATCTGACATTGGGGCGCTCATGAAATAAGATTTTGTAGCCTGTGTTTTGCCTGTCAAGCAGCCACACCTCCCTTTTTATTGCCTGTCTTGTGGTTTTGTTGTTAGTGTTCTAAACTCCAAGTATATTATAGCACATCTATATTCTGATCTATCCCTATGCCCTAGGTGGGTAGACATTGTTCAAGTCTTCCCAGGGAAAGTTAATACAAACTAAGTTAGTTGGAAAATAGTCTGCTGCACTTCAAAGGTATACATTTTACTTTGTTTAAACTCTCACAGGGCCTAAAGATTTCCAGCATTTGCTATTTTCCTTTAGGAGATTGCACAGTTGTGAATGAGACAGATAGCCCACAAAATATAACAGTATAAAATATCCTGGAACAAAGTGGAATGTCCCAGAGTTGGCCTGTGAGCCTCTCATTACTAATTTACTGAATCTAGAAAGGCATTTGAGAACCAAAACGTCAACTCTGTGTGTTCTACCATGTTTTATTGGCTGGTTCTGTGTGTCCACCTGACACAAGCTGGAGTTATCACAGAGAAAGGAGCCTCCCTTGAGGAAATGCCTCCATGAGACCCAGCCGTAGGGCATTTACTCAATTAGTGATGGGGGGGGCACAGCCCACTGTGGGCGGTGCTGTCCCTGGGCTGGTGGTCTTGGGTTCTGTAAGACAGCAAGCTGAGCAAGCCAGGGGAAGCAAGCCAGTAAGTAACATCCCTCCATGGTCTCTGCATCAGCTCCTGCTTCCTGACCTGCTTGAGTTCCAGTCCTGACTTCCTTTGGTGATGAGCAGCAATGTGGAAGTGTAAGCTGAATAAACCCTCCCCCCCCCCTTGCTTCTTGGTCATGATGTCTGTGCAGGAATAGAAACCCTGACTTAAGACACATGTGGAACATGGTCATAAACAAATCCTGTGCATTGGCTGGATCCCTTCATTTGTTCAGCACAATGATAGAAGTCCCAACGAGGATAGAACCAGCTGTCATCAAAGCCACTGTGCTGGTGGGGAGGACTTGGGAGCCAGAGTCCAACCAAGAGCCCAGCAATGGCAAGACCATGGACGCTTGGGTGCTTTTGAACATCTACGTCTTACTCTGTAAGAGAGAATAAAAATCCCACTCACATTTGCTACTTTTCTGGTCATGACAATGTTTCCACAAAAGAGACGAGAGCACAGAAGGGTCATTTTGGCTTACTGTGTGAGGATTCAATCCACCAGGGTGGAGAAGGTGTGGTGGTGAAAATCTGGGGTGGCTGCTCACATTCTGATAGCAGTCGGGAAGAAAACAATGACTGCTGGGGTTTGGTTCTCTTCCAGGGAGCTCTGTGCCTCAGCTCTCTACCAGGGAGCCCAGCAGTTTTTCAGCGCTGTCCACATTTAGGGTGGCTCTTCCCTTCTCAGTAAAATCTCGACACCCAGAGTTCACCCTGTTGTGAAGATCAGGTGCCATGACATGTTTTAAATAAGTTTGAAAACATGCAGAAGTTAGGAGTATTGCTGTAGACCAGGAGGGGAGACGCTGACTCCCTTAGACTCTAAGGGGCCTCCTCCCAGTACTGAATCACATGTAGAGTTAGTACATCAAACACCCTTTCCATTCCTGCCCTAACCAGTTTTGCTGTCTCCATTCTGGAAAGGAAGCCCAGTGTCAGTCATGTGGATGAAACGGAGCTTTTCTCCAATAACGAGTTCAACTTAAAAACCACCCTTCAGCTCCCTGAACTGGACTCTGTCTCCCCACCCCCACCCATATGAGTTCCGATCACCAGACCCACTAGTAGGTGCTTGGTAAAGAGCCCCTCCCTTGTCAAGCTTGTCTTTTACCTCCCCAAGTTCACAGATGAATTATTTGCTTATAGTTGGTTGGGAGTATTGTTCTTTTTGAGATAGAATCTCACTTTGAAGCCTGGGACGGGCTGGACCTCAGCGCACAGCTGTGTGAATGACCCCCATAGGCTCATGTAGTTGAACACTCAGACCCCAGTTGCCAGCACTGTTTGGGGGTAGTAGTTATGAAACCTTTAGGAGGGAAACTTGCTGGAGAAAGCATATGGCTGGGAGTGGGCTTCTAGGGTTTATGGCTTCCCCTGCTTGCTGTTTTCTGTGTGGATGAAAAACATGATCAGCTGGGTCTCTGCTCTGTTCAGGAAGGGCTGCCCTACCGGAACTTAGAGATAAAGGAACCTCTTTTCTTCTGTAAGCTGCTTTTGGTCATGGTAGTTTATCACGGCCACCGGAGATTGTCTAAACAGAAACCAAGGCTGGCCTTGGCCTTGAACCCACAGCAATCCTCCTGTCTCAGGCTATCAAATGTTGGGATTATTATACGGGAGGTGCCTCACCTCACAGTGTCATTTTAATAGAGGGGGGTGGTGGCCAGGCTTGCTGGCCAGTCCTTTAATCCCAGCACTCAAAAGGCAAGGCAGGCAGAGCTCTGTAGGTCTGAGGCCAACCTGGTCTACACAGTGAGTTCCAGGTTAGTCAAGGCTACACATTGAGACACTGTCTCAAAACAAACAAACAAACAAACAAACAAACAAATGCCCCCCAAACCAAAAAACAACAACAACATCATTTTGCATTAAATATGCTGTCACTAGGGCCCCCCATTAGCCAGAGGAATAATTCATTAGCACTAATAATACTTTACTATTTCACTTTCAATCAGCAGTATGTGTGTTAATAGCATGTGTAGGTACACGTGGAGGCCAGAGGCATCAGATCCCTGGATCTGGCGTTATAGGCAATTATGAGTCACCTGTTGTGGGTGCTAAGAATTGAACTCTGGTCCTTGCAGAAGCGTAATACACTCTTACCCTCACTTAGCAAATATTGGGGATGCGGTGATGAGACTCTCCCAGACCATAAAGAGTCCCGGGTTGTGTTGTTTATGAATGGCAACACATAAAAATTGTAAGTGAAAACCAGGTTCAGGGTTGTCAGTTGGGAGGGAAAGAATAGTGGTGGATGTGACCAGAATTCTCCCCAGTGAGATGTTTATTTAAGGTCTAACAAATATAAACTCTGTACATGTACGTGAGTGTGTGTGTGTGTGTGTGTGTGTGTGTGTGTGTGTGTGTGTGTGTGTACAGATATAGAAGCAGCCCATGTGTGGAGGCCAAAGGTCATTCTATGGTGTTGTTCCTCAGGCCCTGCTTACCTTGGCTTTTGAGACAGGGGTTCATACTAGGTCCTTCGCCCATGGATTGAGCGAAGATGTCTGGTCATCAGTCCCCAGAGAGCTGCCCACCTCTGCCTCTGGAGGGGTGGGACACAAACATGCATCGTCATGCCTGGACATTTACTTGGGTGTTGGAGACCGATCCCAGCACTCCCGTGGTGGGCAGTTCCCAGATCACATCCTGATTTAAGATGTCATTTCTCTCCTATAGCTCAGGCTGCCGGCACAATTGCTAGTGGCTCTGACTGGCCTCAAACTGGAAGTCCACAAGGGTGAAGCAAACTCTTTAATTAAAGATGTCTTCCACAGAACAGATATTTTGACTTATGAGACGCAGAGAAACAGGCAATCCAGTCCATGCTGAATGCAGGGCTGCAGAGTCCTGATGCTTCAAGGCAGTGTACCCCATTTACATTTGAAAGTATCCCCAAGAAATACCTTTCAGGTAGAGTTCCCCTGGCAGTGTTAAAGAAAAGTTATGCATGAAGATTCTGAAAAGTCCAGCAGGGAAAAAAAATTTACCTATAACGTATGTATGTATCTATGTTTGCTTGTATGTAGTATGCATGTATGTAGTATCTATGTATGTATATGATATGTATGTGTCTTTGCATGTAGTATTTGTCTGTATGTATTATGTAATATATGTTTGTATGTATTATGTATTATGTGTGTATGCATGTATGTATGTAATATGGGTATACGTAGTATGTATGTTTGTTTGTTGGTATGTAGCATGTGTATCTATGAATGTATGTAATATGTGTATATGTATGTAGTATGTATGTTTGTATGTGTGTAATATGTATATTTGTATGTATGTAGTATGTGTGTTTGTATGCATGTATGTAGTATGTATCTATCTACCTACCTATCCATCTATCCTCCATTTATCTTCTGTTTACATTCGCCTGTCTATTCGTGACACATAACTCAGGCCTCCTCACATTGCTCATGGAACTATTTTACAGAAACGCATATACATCCAATGAAAAGTTAATATTCTAGGGAAGGTTTGTGGAGCCCCTGGCTCATCCTAGTCAGATCTCTCCAGTGAGTTTTCTTGTTTAAAACCTTCACAGGCTGGAGATGCTGCTGAGTTGGTGAAGTGATTGCCTGGAATTCATAAGGCCCTGGGTTTGATCTCCAACACTGTGCGAACGACATACGGCAGTACAGGCTTAGAATCCCAGCACTCAGGATGTGGAGGCAGCAGGATCAACAGTCCAAGGTCATCCTTGGCTACATAGTGAGTTTGAGGCCTGCCTGAGCTACATGAGACCCTATCTCCATAAATAAATAAATAAATAAATAAATAAATAAATAAATAAATAAATAAGCAAGCAAGCAAGCAATAGATAAACGAATACATTTCCGCTGTAAGGGAACTGAGAATGCAGCTCAGTGGTGGAGTGCCTGTGTTATGTGTACAAAGCTCTGGGTCATTCCCTTTTTACACGCACATGTGCACTCATGCACACACACACTCATACACGTGCACATGCATGCACATACATGTACACATATGCATGCACGCAAGCACATGCAGGCACATGCACATACACTCACACACACACATGCATGCATGTACCCACATGTGCACATGCACAAGCATACACACAAAAGAATTAAATTATTGTAAATCAGGCAAGGCCCTGGGTTTCAGTCCCAGCACCACAATTAAAGACAAGGAAAGAAAAGTCGATTGCACCATAGGCACGTTCTTCTGCATTAGGTCATTCTCCAGACCATTTTGTTAATTATTCTGCTGAATGGATGATCAAAAAACAAACAAAAACAAAAAACAAAAAAATCCAAACACCCAAGCTTGTCTCGTGTTAGAAAAGGCAGTTGTAGTGGGCCTCCTGCGTGTGCACGGAGGTCACAGAGACTCCTCCTCCCTACAAAGCCTCCACTCTGTCCATTTGTCTACCTTTCTGTTTAGTCTTCTCAGCGTTCATTCCCCTTTGACCATCTTAGCTAAATTTCCAATTTTCCAAAATTGCCTGCAGCAAAGCCCTCCCCCAAGAGACTGTGTTTTTTATTAGTCTCTTAAGCAAGTTACACAATTCAAATCACCTCTCCTGGTCCACCCATCTGCTTGTTTTGATTTTCTTCCTCTCTGCTGGACTTGGTGTAGAAGCCCTCCATGCCGCCTCTCTCCCTCCCTGCACACTGCCCTAAACTCTCCCCCACGGTTCTGTCTATCCTCTCTGTCAGGGTCCGGGGGCCCCTTCTGTTCACATGGCTCCCGGCCCACGGGTACCGGCCCCATCTGTCGGCAAAGCAGCCTCGCCTAACCGCAGACCTGCTGCAGGAAACTCTCCTCTGAAGAATTGACGTCACTAGGTGTTCTCCTGAGACTTGTGCCCTAAAAATTATCTACATTGACGGACACTAAAGGGCATCTCGCCGTGGACTGGAGACACTCCACTGGCAGTATCGAAGCACCTCGCCCACGCAGCACCGCCCTTCAGTCTTTCCCTTATGAGCAGTTTAGCATCAATAGGAAAAATGGGAATTGAAAAACAGTATCGGAAGGTCGAGCAGAGAATGCGCAAAGTGATTAGACTTCAATGCACAAGCAGATTAAGAAATGTAACCCATTTTTGAGACATCATGTCACATGGCCAAACCTACCTACATGACCACTTCCTCAAAGCATGGGTACCAGTAAAGATGACGGTCACTTCTTCGGGCCACCTGTAAAAATGTCACATCCCAGAGGAAGTGCTTTCTTGAAAGGAAAGTGTATCTGAGATTCGAATGACCCCATTTCCACAAACAAAACAAAACAAAACAAACAAACAAACCAAAAAAAAAAAAAAAAAAAAAAAAAAAGAAAAAGTGAGAAAACCAGAGAGGTTTAATGGTTGGATAAATTACTAAAGTGTGACTGTTATTTTTACCTGGTTTAAATTTGATTCATTTCTAACCCAGATCTGTGGCTTGATTTAGAGCCCCTAGTGCCAACAGGAGATCAGAACGGTCACAGCCAGCCACCGTACAGGATATGATTGTGTGCCAGGACAGAAAGAGGTCTCAAAATTGTGGATGACACCTGAAATGGGTACCCTGGAACCTCCGAGCGCAAGGAGGCCCTTGCCTCTGACGTTTCCCCGTGTCCTCCCTGCGTGGAACCCGGCACCGCAGCGACCCTGTTTATCTGGCCCCCGCACAACAGTGTCAGGATGCATTTCCATTTTCCAACTGACTGCTGCCACTGGGCCGCAGTCTGTGCTCATTTCTCGAGTAGCTAAACCCTTTGACACTGTGGTTTTTAATTAAAATTACATTAAAGTTAATCAACCAGAAAGAGGCTGCTGTAGAAGGCAGGTCTGACGGCAACCTGCACAGGGTGCGGGGGCTGCCAACGCGCTAACGATGTGCCTGCAGATGTCAGTCTGCCCACACGAGCCCCACGGTGACAGAGATGGGAGAGAGGTCAGTTCCACTCCTGTCTTCTTGGAGATGGTCAGGGAAAAATATTGAAATGGCAGGAGCATGGTAAAAAGTTAAAAATCAGATAAGCTCTGGTCTCTAAAGTGTGCCGACCCAGGGTGTCTGCCGTTCCTCATCCCTCCCACCTCCACCACCACCACCACGGAGCGAAACTGTCTGTCACAGTCCTGGTGCTTTGCTTGGCCTGGCTTTGTCTGGAGAGGGACAGAAGAAGCAGCTGAGCAGGGAGTCCTGGTTCCTCGCAGAGGCTTCCTTGAAACCTGGCTCTGCACAGTGCAGTATCTCTTCATGCATTCCAGACCAAACGCCGACCAAATTAAATCCGAGTTCTACGCTCGGCAAGCTACGGGGTATTTATTAATGAAAACACGGTGTCAAGCTTAAAACTTAAGTTGCTTTCTGTTTGGTTCTTGCATGGCTAGTTTGCTTAATGCCTTCAGGCATTGTTAAAGTACCAGGCATTTCAGAAGGAGTCAATTGGTTCAAATAATGAATAGATGAACGAATGGGAAGAGTGCATTGTCTTTCAAAACTAATTCCCTTTGCCCTTCTCCTTCCTCTTCTCGTTCTCCTTCTTCCTCCTACTTTCTTCTCTTTCCCCTCCTTTCCCCTTTTGTCTGTTTGTCTGTCTGTCTGTCTGTCTGTCTGTTTGTCTATCAAAACAGGATTTTACTGGCTGGACTGGAACTAGCTGTATAGACCAGAACTTAATATTTGTCCTCCTGCCTCTGCCTCCCAAGGGCTAGGATTATGGGCATGCATCACCATCACACATCATCTTTGTGTATTCATGTGTGCATGCAAACGTGTGTGTGTGTGTGTGTGTGTGTGTGTGTGTATGTATGTGTGTGTGCGTGTGTATGTGTGTTTCTAAAACTGCAAAAGCACCATTGGTTAAAAACTGATATTTGTCATTTATTTTGCGCATGCGCTCTGATTTACCAGAAATGGTGATTTCTGGAGCAGCTCCTATGGCCAGACATGTTGTCAGGAGCATGGGAACTTCCCACCAGTTGTCTGGCTGGTTAGTGTTGTCCCTTAGACTCTCTGCAGCCTGTAGATCAAGTGATAGCAAGGGCTGTGCTAGCCATCTATCGTCAAAGTTAAAACTCGCACACAGGAGCAAAGGGGATGTGGTAACAGTCATCTGATCAACCAACTACGAGGGCTGAACTGATTTGCTTCTTAGAAGAATATGCGCTGTTAAAATCTGTATGCATCTTTCCCTCTGAAGGAACCCTTGCCTTCTGCATTAGCTCCTGTTACTGTTGCTATGATGAAATCCCCGAGAAAAAGCAACTTAGGAGACAAAGGGGGTTTTACTTTGGTTCACAGTTTGAGGGTGCCATCTGTCACGGTGGAGAAGGCATGGGCAGGGGCAGGAGAGCAGGAGCAGGAGAGCAGGAGCAGGAGCAGGAGCAGGAGCAGGAGCAGGAGCAGGAGCAGGAGCAGGAACAGGAGAGCAGGGGCAGGAGAGCAGGGGCAGGAGAGCAGGAGCAGGAGAGCAGGAGCAGGAGCAGGAGAGCAGAAGCAGGAGCAGGAGCAGGAGCAGGAGCAGGAGCAGGAGAGCAGGAGCAGGAGCAGGAGCAGGAGCAGGAGGAGGAGAGCAGGAGAGCAGGAGGAGGAGCAGGAGCAGCGGGAGCAGGAGCAGGAGCAGGAACAGGAGCAGGAGAGCAGGAGCTGGAGAGCAGGGGCAGGAGCAGGAGCAGGAGAGCAGGAGCTGGAGAGCAGGGGCAGGAGCAGGAGAGCAGGAGCTGGAGAGCAGGAGCTGGAGAGCAGGAGCAGGAGAGCAGGAGCAGGAGCAGGAGAGCAGGAGCAGGAACAGGAGCAGGAGCAGAAGAGCAGGAGCAGGAGAGCAGAAGCAGGAGCAGGAGCAGGAGCAGGAGCAGGAGCAGGAGCAGGAGCAGGAGCAGGAGCAGGAGGAGCAGGAGCAGGAGCAGGAGCAGGAACAGGAGCAGGAGCAGGAGCAGGAGCAGAAGAGCAGGAGCAGGAGCAGGAGAGCAGGAGCAGGAGAGCAGGAGCAGGAGCAGGAGCAGGAGCAGGAGCTGGAGAGCAGGAGCTGGAGAGCAGGGGCAGGAGCAGGAGCAGGAGCAGGAGCAGGAGCAGGAGCAGGAGAGCAGGAGAGCAGGAGCAGGAGAGCAGGAGCAGGAGAGCAGGAGCAGGAGCAGGAGCAGGAGAGCAGGGGCAGGAGAGCAGGAGCAGGAGAGCAGGAGCAGGAGAGCAGGAGCAGGAGCAGGAGCAGGAGAGCATGGGCAGGAGAGCAGGGGCAGGGGCAGGGGCAGGAGAGCAGGAGAGCAGGAGAGCAGGGGCAGGAGAGCAGGAGAGCAGGGGCAGGAGAGCAGGGGCAGGGGTAGGGGCAGCTGGTCACACTGCACCCATCATCAGGAAGCTGTTGCCTCTTTAGTCAGTCCAGGATCACATCCTATGGGATGCTGCTACCCACACTTAGGGTGAGTCTTCCTCACAGTCATGCTAAGAGGCTCAACTCCTAGGTGACTCTACATCCTTGTCAAGTCAACAACCGATATGAACTCTCACACACCCATATGAAAGTCAGAGGCAAAGGACCAATTTGATATGTGAAATTACATTCAATGCAGTAAATATAAAAACGGGAGCTGGGAGGGCATCGCAGGGGTACTGTTTGGTTCTGAGTTCACACTCCAAATCCAAAGAGATGACAGAAAGAGGAAAAAAGCAAGGGGAGGAGACAGAGAAGCCAAGGAGGGGCTATGACAATGTCTCCAGTTTTCTTGTATAAAATTTAGTCAACCTATCAGTGTGGGGAAGAACCTTGGGCATGGTAGAGGAGCGACGGAGCAGTGTCAGGCAGTGCTACTGATGGGAGTGGCGGACACCCCAGGAAAGAGCTCTCCTTTGGACAGCCCGTCTCCAATGTGCAAGCACTAAGCACCTCAAGACTGCCCCTTGCTATGCAGGAAATAGTTCTGCTTTCTTACTGTGTATCTGAACGAGGCCATAGACTGGAATATCATAGCATGCCTGTTTTGATGGCTGCAAGTACCTTTGATGTAGTATGTTCAGAGAGAAGGCATAGCATTGTTAGGTCATGGTAATGCGCAAGTCGAAATCCTTACAAGCGAGCCTAAGGCAGCATTCAAAATGAAATTCTCACTTCCGGCCCAGGGAAAGCTGCACCATAAACACCATTGAAGACACTGTCGGTCGCCAGTCCGAGAGTCAGGATTCTAAAATGATCACCCTGTACACACAAAGAAAGTGAAATTCAAGTGGCCCAGCAGCATATTCAAAATCCCCAGCAAGCAAGGCTTGGGTTTTGAAAGACGAACCATTTTTATTCATAGAGCAACAGAAAGTGCTTCGAAGTTTCTGCTTGTGGCCTTGCATATCTGTTGAAACGTTCCCCCACTCCACACCTGAAATTTACAGAATAAAAGTTATTAAAAAAAAACAACACAAAGAAATGCTTATACAACTCTTTTTAAACAGTCCTCTACATTATTAACAGAATCAGCAACTTAATTAAAAGTCTGTTAATTGTGGTGTTAATAAACCTGGCGTGCTTTCAGTGGAGACTGACACAGTTCAAACTGATGCTTGCTGGCAATGTGTCAGAATCTGGATGGGAACACCAACTACCTATGTTACCGGTTACACTTTTACTACTTGAAAATGTTGGTGGCCATTACAGATGTTCTGTGATCAAGGTTTTGCTTTATGTTCTTTTTTTAATATGATCATTCTTCTTAGGAATTAGAGATAAAATAATAGTCTGTGAACTACTTACTTTCTGGCCAAGGAGGTCTCACTAACATATGATTATCTATGATGTTAACGTTTCAAATAAGCTAATTCACTTTTTCTTGCATATATATGTGTGTGTGTGTGTGTGTGTGTGTGTGTATGTGTGTATGTATGTGTGTATGTGTCTGTGTGTGTATGTGTGTATGTATGTGTGTATGTGTCTGTGTGTGTGTATGTTTCTCTCTGTGTATGTGTATGTGTGTGTATATTTCTCTCTCCATATATATATATATATATACACACATATATATATATGTCTTTGTGTGTGTGTGTGTGTGTGTGTGTGTGTGTGTGTGTGTGTAGGCCAAAGGCTGACATCATGTGTCTTCCTTGACTGCTTTCTAGTTTGTTTACTGAGGTGATACCCCTGGCTGAACCCAGAGCTGGCCAATTCTACCAGACCCACCTGGCTTTTGAGTGAGCGTTGGGGACCAAACGCAAATCCTTGCACTTGTGCATGAAGTGCTTTATCCACGGGACCGTCTCTCTAGCCCTCACCTTCTCTTTAAAAAAAAAAAAAATAGACGTGTACTGTACTTCAGATTGAGTAACCGACTTAACACTTTTTGATCCCTTCAACAAATACTTATTGAGGACCTACTGGGTGTCTGGAATTTCCGTAGGAGTTGAAGAAAGCACAGAGCAAGATGGACAAAAAAGTCGGCTTCCTGTCATTTATGTCCTAGAGAACGTTTAACTGAGTGTATCTTAGCCCGGTGTGAGGCTTGCGCTTGCCGTGTCAACCTTCCAGTGAACAATGGTAGAGGGTTCCTAGGCTGGTGGCCATGCTGTAGAGCCATCCTGTCTCCAAAGGTAAAAAGAGACATGCTTCTTCAACGAGCTATATGAAACATGACTGTGGGGAGCACTACAGCAGGGGATGGGCTCCCTGAAGGTGGTACTGAACCCCCTTCTCCTCCCACACTGACCTTTACTGCACTTGGATTTAGTGGATCAGAGACTGCAGGTTCTAAGTCTAACCTTGAAAACACATACAGAAACACTGTCCTTGCAGTTAAGAAGCCTAAAGTTTTTAGTTAAGAAAGATTTGCCATATTAGCAATTGAAAAGCAGGAGACCATAAAATACTGACTGATGTCAGGCGGAGAAATAGTTTAAATTACTTTTCTTTTTAAAACATGGTCTCACTATGTAGCCCAGGGTGGTTACAAAGTTGCGATCCTTCTGTTTCAACTTCCTGACTGCTAGGGCTATAGGCATGAGCCACTGTGCCTGGCTTTTTACCTGTGGGAAAAAAGTCAAACTTGAGGAGAAAGTGGCAAAGAAGCTATTACAGAGTGCTCTGTAGCCCCTTTACATATGCCTGCCTGCTTCAGTGACTAAACGACTAAATATGCCCTTTTTGCCTGACTGCTCTTGTCACGCTGTCAGGTGGGCATTTGCTGAACCCTTCAAGAATAAAACTGCCAACATCATCCAATACTTGCTGATACTCATAAGTGCTTTCAAGAAACAATGTTTTCACATAACCCCAATGCACTTACAATATTTATAAAAATTAACGTGGACAAAATATGATCGAGAATTGATACGCCAATTTTACCAAAAATCCCAATGGGTCCTTTTTAACAAAAATTTCTAGCTCTCTGTATCTGATCTCAAATCATCTATTGTATCTAGCTGTCAGTTTTTCAGGGCTTTTAACATCTTTCTCAAGCTCTCTTTCGGTGACATTGGGATTTTAAAAGTGACAAGCCAGTCAGGCAGTGGTAGTGCACACCTTTAATCCCAGCACCAGAGGCAGAGGCAGGTAGAACTTGAGGTTTGAAGCAAACTCTGGTTTACAGAGAATTCCAGGATAACCAGGGTAGAGAGAGAAATCTTGTCTCAAAAAACCAACCAAATGAATGAATGAATGAAGAATGAATGACCACAAACATTAAAAAAATAAAAAGATGGCAAGGCATTTCTTCATGGAGTCCCCTTGGTCCTGGCTTATCTGATATTGTCCCATGATTAGATTTTACTAGTATATGTTTGACCACAACACCACAGATAGGGTGTTCTGTGCTTCTTCCGTGGTTGCATGTGTGAACGCAGGTTCATGAGTGCTGTGATGCCTGTTAACCCTCCACCTTGTTTGAGACAGGGTCTCTGATATGCTGGCTGGCCTGTGAGCTTCCTGGTGTTCTCTACCTGATCTTACCACAGGGATTGCAGACATGTGGCTGGCTTTATGTGGGACCTGGGGCCCTGAACTAAGGCCCTCACATTTGTGTGGTGAGTGCTTAGTGTGCTAAGCCATCTCCCCAGCCAATTTTATGCTTCTTATCACCCCATTTGAGGGCACAAGGTGAGGGGTTTTGGAGTCATCAGCACAGCCATGTTTGATGTGGGCAGGAATTATGGGTGGGCAGTAGGAGAGCAGGTGAAGTGTTGATAAGGGACAGAATTATCAGAGAGCAACACAGTCTCTCCCCTTAAATGCTCAGCGATAAAGGAGGCGGAGGAACAGCTCTGTAATCCAGACATCTGGGGCACGCCACCTTACTCAATGCCCAGAACCACATCCTCTCAATAATTAAACACACAGGGGATCCCTCGGATTCCTTGTCTTCCATTTCGCTTTCTAGCACCTACACGGAAAATTACATTAAAAAATGAGAACTTACAAGGAGAGGAAGTGATAGAAAAACACAGAAGCAGAGAGATAGCACCTTCCTCTCACATAAATCCTAAGTAAATGGATCTTATAAGGTGAGATATTTCTACATTGTGTGTCTGCACTAACTCAAAAAACAAATGTCCTCGAGTTTGCTTGATGGCTTTCAAAATGGCGAAAAAGCACGGGGAAGACTCCCAGGAGCTTCCTTCCTGTGGAACAAAAACTTGTGGCTGTGGAGGAGGAGGAGCGTGGGCGGCTAAGATGCGGCCGTCAGACTTCCCTAAGACTCGGCTTCGGAGCACAAGCAATTCCTGGCCTTCCTTAAAAAGGGAAGAAGAACGAGCCGGAATTTTTAACACTAAAGCAAAGAACACCCGCTGCGAGCTGGTTTTTAGTCTTGTTCTACATTCTCTTCTCAAACCTCTGTAAGACCAAACCACATATGGTCTGGGACCAGAAGATACAGCCTAGAATTCTGCCCGCGACTAAACAGACTCGCTCGCTGGGTTGATTGACTTGGACTTTCATAATTTTTGAACAGAAGCGATAACGATGAGTGAATCTGACCTGCCCCGAGTCCTCGCAGAAGAACGGGAAGTGATAGCTGGGCTCTGTGTCTATTTCAGGACTCTCCCCGGGAGACTCTGCTTCTTTTCCAAAGGAGTGATGCCCCAGGGGTCTGAGGATGACTCTGAAAGTGCTAAAATAACTCGTCACGAGGCTACTGAGCAATGGCTGCTATCTGACAGAACCTCTCCACATTCCAGCTGTGCCCAAGCTCCAAGACAGAGACTACTTAGATTTCTACTTTAAAAGTATTTTTTAGAATTTTCTTATAGGTATATATTATAGGTTGAGTATGTTCCCTGCCCCTAGCCCTACTCTCTGCACCAGCCCCAGCCCCTGTAGTGTTATAATTCTACTAGCATATACATGTGTGATCTCATGTGACTGTATACAATCTAGGAGCCAAGACGGGGTAAGTGTGGTACTTGCCTTCCCAAAACTGGCTCAATCCACTTATCCAATTATCCATAGTCACCAAAATGTGCCTTCACTGTTGCTGGTTGAAGAAAATCCATGTATGATAAACCACACTTTCTTCACTTGCTCTGGTGGGCACCTGGGCTGCTCCGTAGCTCCTGGGACTATTGCTGTCATAACCCTGGCAGTGAGGGTGTCTTGGATCTGTGAGGCCCAGCATTGCTGTGTGACCTTAAGGGTGTTTGAGATTTCAGTTATTTGACTTTAACTTGGAGAAAACTGTCGTTTAGAAGTCATAAGGGGACCAGGAAAATGGCTCATCGAATAAAAGAATTTTCCATGCAAATCTGGTGGCCTGAGTCCAATCCCTGGAACTCACATAGAGAGCTGCATGTGGTAGAAAGTGTGTGTAATCCCAGGATGCCTGTGCTGAGATCCGAAGCAGAGGCAGGAGAATCAGCTGGAAGCAGGGGCCAGCTAACCTACAGTGTAACCCACATTGGCAGCACTCGTTTACCGATGAGTGAATCAGGAGGAGGAATAGAACAGGTTGTTGATGATCTGCATGCCATTCCAAGGTAGAATGACCACAGTCGAAAGGACACGTACAAACAAACAAACACATGCGCACGACTATCCACGGCCTCGAGGTTCCCAAGAGCTCAAAGACACAGTCAATCCAAGCATCGCGTAGTGACGATACGGACGGATCTTGAAGGTATGCTAAAGAGATCAGTCGCCGGATGCCATAAAGAATACTCCCTGACATGGGGTGTACAGAAAAAGCAAATCCTATAGACAGAGAGAAGATTTCAAATGCCAGGGACTGAGGGCACGGGCTCGAGAATGTGAACTGGGTACTGGGTTTTTTTTGAGCAGGCAAAAGCATCCTAAAATAGGATCAGGTGACAGTTACACAATCCTGTCAGTAGACTAAAAAACACCAAATTATATGTGTTAAAAGGTAAGTGAATCACATCCAATTATATCTCAACAAAGGCACTGACGTTTTTGCTTGTGTGTGCACGTGTGTGCTCACGTGTACGTGTGCACTCGTTACAGGTAGAGGTCAAAGGTCGATATCCCTCTATTGCTACTGACCTTGATGTTTTCGGAAAGAGGGCATCCATTGAAAGTAAGCTTGCCGGTTCTACCTGGCCAGCCTAGAAGCCAGAGAGCCCTGGGGCTCCTCCTGTCTCTGTTCCCCCACTCTTACTCCAGTGCTGGGTTACAGATGTGCAGCTGAGCCCAAGCATTACATGGGTGCTGGGGATTTGAACTCAGATCCCCATGCTCACACAGCCACTACTTTACCTAGCAAGCCACCTCCCAGTCCCAAAACTACAAATTTTAAAATGATGCAATGCCCTATGTGGGGAAATGTGCTACTAATGTGGTGTGGGCTGGCGGGGAGAGCTTCCTTAGGAGAAACAGATAGGGGGCTTTCCACTTAAAACCACTTGGTAAGCAGGTTTTCAAAGTTCAGTGCATGCCTGTCTTATTCATGGGTTTCTATTCCTGCACAGACATCATGACCAAGAAGCATGTTGAGGAGGAAAGGGTTTATTCAGCTCACACTTCCACATGGCTGTTCATCACCAAAGGAAGTCAGGACTGGAACTCAAGCAGGTCAGGAAGCAGGAGCTGATGCAGAGGCCATGGAGGGATGTTATTTACTGGCTTGCTTCCCCTGGCTTGCTTAGCTTGCTCCCCTATAGAACCCAGGATCACCAGCCTAAGGATGGCACCACCCACAGTGGGCTGGGCCCTATCACTCTTGATAACTAATTGAGAAAATGCCTTACAGCTGGGTCTCATGGAGGCATTTCCTCAAGGAAGGCTCCTTTGTCTGTGATAACTCCAGCTTGTGTCAAGTTTTCAAACAAAACTGGCCAGTACAATGCCCCTTTCTTAAAACATTAGGGAAGGTAGCAACAGAGGAAGAATCCAGTATCAACCTTTGGCTTCTACCTGTAAAACACACACACACACACACACACACACACACACACACACACACACACCCCTCTATCCTTTCTTCTGGCCTTTGCATCACCAAGTGTGGATTCTCAGAATATCATTTAAGATAGACCAGGTTTTGCCACAGGATAAAACAGGAGTAAAATAAATTAAGCTTATTGATTTTCAACAGCACAAAGCTCTTCGAGTGTGTATTCTATGACGTACAAACCAGCAGGGGGCCCTAACCCATGCCTGCTCCCTGTGAAAGCTAAGCGGATGGTATTCATCATTCCCAACGTGCCTGGTTTCAAAACAGAGGGAATCAAGTTCTGAGACTGCACCCAGAAAGTTTACTCTCTGCCTGGATGGAGCCTAAAGTACTTCTGGTCATTGGTCCTGGCTAGTGGGATCCTGCAGTCAACTAGGTAAATTGAATATCACAGAACTACCCGCTACTCAGGTGACTTAGAGGATAGAAAATGGCTGCTTTACTCTGAACATCACAGCCCTTTAAAATATCCACATCCAACCATTCGGTGATTAAGGCCATGCTGTGGGACACTCCTAGGTACCGGACACTCCTAGGTACCAGACACTGCAGTACGCAGGGAACAGAACCGAGCAGGTGTAGTCTCTACGTGCAGGAAGCTTAGCTCTAACATCAAAAAATTAAAAGGAGAGAAGCTATTCTTACACCTATCGCTTTAAAAAGACATATGTGTCTATTTGTCTGTCTGTCTGTCTGTCTGTCTGTGTGCCTGTCTGTGTGGGTACTGTGGTTGTGTGTCTGCCCAGAGGCCAGAAAAGGATGTCAGGTGTCCTCCTCTAGCAGTCACTGCCTACTCCTTCGAAGCAGAAGCAGACTTTCCCTGAACCTGGGCCTCTTGCTCTCTGTTAGGCTAATAGCCAGTGGGCCCTAGTGGTCCTGAACCACAACCCTAGGATCTGGGGTTACATGCATGTCCCAGATGCACAGCCTTTTATGTGGGAGTGGGGATCTAGCATCTGGTTCTCATGATTGTACATTGAGGTCTATACCACTTTTAATCACTCAGCAAAATTGGCCTTGGAAGCACCTATCAGACTTGCCCTCTGTGGGTCATAATTACCTCATTTATCATGATCTTATCTGCAAGGGACTCTGGGGGAGAGAGTCTCCAAATATGTCTGCTCCCATCACAGCCAGTGGGGTTTACCATAGGAGAGAGGATGCAGGATGTGTCTGCTATAGTGTTTGACACAGTGCCGTGCGGATGTGGTCATTCAATAGCTGGTCTGAGGAGAGGCATTAAAGTGTTGACAATTGTTGCCTTAAATCAGAACTGAGCATTTATTTCCAAGCACTCCAAGAGTTATTTTGCATGCAGGTACACGTGCCTGGGTAATTGTGTGGAGGCTGGAGGACAACCTAGGGTTACCCTCAAATGATCTCCATGTTGATTTTCTGAAACACAGTCTTTCCACTTTCGAGGAACTCACCACGTTGGCTGAACTGGCTGGCCAGTGAGCCCTAGGTTCTACCAGTGTCTGTCTCCCCAGCACTGCTATTAGAAGCATGTGCCCCCACATGCGGTTTTTCTTTCCACGTGGGTGCTGGGGATTGAATTCAGGTCCTCACGCCTGCCCGGCAAGCACTTTACAGTCGAGCCATGCCCTGCTCCCTGAGCATTTTCATTTGGTTTGTGTCTGTCTCTTTCTCCAGTAGCTCTAACCATGCATATAACAGCCCCAACATTCTAAACAAACAAAAAGTGCTTTGGAAATTTACCAAGAAATGATGGGTCACTCCCAGGACTAAGTGATGGCATTGAATTTGCTCGCCTGGAGAGAGCTACAACCTACTTCAGCGATGGCATCGCACCCTGGGTTACATCCTAGTCAGCCCACATGCTCCAGGCCAGAGCTGTGAACGTATGCGTTCTGTCAGCCTTCTCCTCCAGTTCCTTCTGACCTGGCCTGAGCCACAGAGCTCTTTTGTCTGGGGCAACAGCAAGGCCAAGTCTAGACCGTTTACTGTGCTTTTCTGTGGGCGATAAAGCCTCGGTTCCATCAGTGCTGTCCAAGGGGCAAATGTGAAGTGATGGCCAGAGTAGGGGGCACTGTCTGGGAAGGAAAGCAAGGAGGCAGCCTCTGACAGCTGTTCACACTTTCCCCGAACAACTGGGAGACACTGGCTGAGTCTCCCAGCCCAGCCGGTGCCGCTTTCTGGCAAGCTCGGTCAGCCCTCCCCGCATCCTCAAGCTAAAACAGTTTGCCATCATTACACATCAGGGGCTGAACGCCCCAAGTCCCTCGAACAGTCATGCTGAGGGGCACATCTACTCCAGGTCAAGAGTTCAATGGAGGTTAGCAGAAGGCAAGGACGGGAGAGAGGGGACAGTAATAGATGATTTCAAAGGCCATTTCCATTGTGAGGGGGGTTCTGCCCAAGAAAGTAAGCAAGCGTTCACTTTGCCATGTAGTGTGCAGAATGCATGGCTCTCTGAGGGGTGTCAGTATGTAAATAACATTTCTACATATCCATTCCAGCCACCCGATCAATAAGGACGGGAAGTTCAAAACACCAAAGGGACCAACAAAATTTGCATTGTGTATTTGAAATTTATTAAGTGGATGAGCTATTTTGTGTGTTTTCCTTACCTTAGATTCATCAGCCTCATGTCTCCCCCTCAACGTCCTTTGTACAGGAGACACGGGTGACAGATGTTTAAAGCAAGAACTGGATGGAGCATGCCCATAGCGCTGGTTTCCACGCCTGGCACCACTCACACTGGGAATGGTGGTGTTTGCCTATAATTTCAGCTCCTGGGAGGTAGCATCAGGAAGATCGCATTTCAAGGTCACCTGGTGTTCTAGGCTTCAAACAACATCAGGAAAAGATCGTCTATAATTTTTTTTTCTGACAGAGTATCACTCTGTATGCAAGGCTGACCTCAAAAATGTGGTGACCCTCCTGCCCCAGACTCCTGGTTTTTTGTCTAAAGTTGAATCAGATGCACCAAATGTGGATTATGGAATTTTTCTAATTTAAATTTTATAGACTTTTGTGTATGGGTATTTTGTTTACATGAAGTTTAAGTACCACCTGTGTGCCTGGTGCCCTTTGAAGCCAAGAGGTAGAGCATCCTTTGAAACTAGAATTACAAATGGTTGTGAGCTGCCATTTGGGTGCCAGGAATCCATTCTGGTCTCATAGAAGAGCTACCGGTGTTCTTAATTGCTGAGCCATCTCTCCAGGCTGGAGAGTTGTAAGTGTGTGTGTGTGTGTGTGTACTTTATGTAGAATATATATATATATATATATATGTATGTATATGTGTGTGTGTGTGTGTGTTTGTGTGTGTGCATTTGTACAGGCCAGGGGCTGATGTTGTGCGTTTTTATTTGCTTGTTTTTCTGAGTTAGGTCTTTCACTGAACCCAAAGCTTGCTGACTGGCTAGGCTGGCTGGCTGCAAGCTTCTGAACCCTCCAGTGTCCACCAGTGTTACAGGCTTGTGCCACCAAACCCAGCCGCTTAGGTGGGCGAGAAGTGAGGATCTAAGCTCAGGTCCTCATGCTGCCTGATGGGTGCTTTTCCCACTGAGCCATTTCCCTAGCTGCAGATTATGGTTAATTTATAAACTCTGTGCTGTGAGGGTACACAAGAAAGTGGCAAGTATGTCAGAGCAGAAAAGTCTAGACTCTTGTCCCACTTCATAAATAATTAGCAGGGGGATTTTTGAGCCTTTCGGTCTCTTGGAAACTTTGTTACAAATGATTCTGTTTCCCCAGTGTTTACTCCTGCACAGTCAGTTTTGATTCAATAGAGCTCTCTGTATATTGTATATGTGTGTGTATATTTAGATTCAACAGGAGCTCATGACCGTATCATTTATGATTCTCCTTATTTAAAAAAAAACACAGGTTGATATGGCTTTATCTAGATCTTAATTTAAATGTTTTTTTAAGTTGATGTTGAAAATTCAGAGCAGAGTTTAAAAGTGCCAGTTCTGGTTTAGCACCATGTTTAACATCTTTGTAACTTTCCTGAATAGTTTACCTGGTTTACCCGAAGATCTAAACAGCTGTATGAACACACACACACACACACACACACACACACACACACACACACACGATCATGCACGAAAGAGAAAGAGGGACAGAGAGAGGGACAGAGAGACAGAGACAGAGAGAGACAGAGAGACAGAGAGAGAGAGAAGGGAGGGTGGGGTGGGAGTGTTGTATGTACATGCTCATGTGTATGCAGGGTTGCTGCAGAATGACTGTTGTCCTCTCTCTATCACCTCACCGTATTCTTTTGAAACAGAGTCTCTCCCTGATCCTGGAGTCGGCCCCTTTCCAACTAGGGTGAGTCCCAGAGGTTCTCCTGCCTCCATCCCCCTTTGTGCTGCAATTGCAGGATTGCACAGTCGTACACGGCTTTCTAGGAGTGTTAAGGATCTGAAGTGAGGCCCTCAAGCTTGCACAGCAGCTGCTCTTACCCACTGAGCCATCCCCCCAGACCCACCCCTACTTCAAGAGTCATGAGCTGGGCACTGGTGTGGTTTGCTGTCTATATCCAAAAGATGATTCTGGCCACAGAGCAAATAGCACACAGAAAAGCAATAGTCAAAGTAGTTGTCATAGCCAGTGCCTGGGTGAGGAGGATGAGGAGGGAGTGGTATGGGCGGAGGAAGGACTTGTATCTTTTGCATAAACTGCCTATTGGCTAGATACAAAGTTACATGAAGGACTATTTGGGGAGGTTTCTCGGATTTAGGGCATTATTAAATGTTATTTACTATTAAATTTTGTTACCTTTTAGCCTGGAAAAACTTGGAGAAGATGAGACTGTATCACAGTTACTGAGGCAGTCATAACTGTGTATTTTTTTTTTACATATCAGAAATGCTAGCATTTTATTTTAAAAAATTGCTCAACTTTATGTATCGCTAGGACCAAATATTTGTGTCCCATTCACAATTCATGTTGAAAGCCTACAAGGGGCAGCTTTTTGACATGGTAATTAGCACGTGGGTTATAACTGTGTATTTAACTCTGGGCATGTTCTTTTGGAAATCTGTAACCAGTCATATGGGATTCAGACTTTAACAGGTGTGTGGGAATGAACAGGTGTGTGGCCATGAGTAGGTGTGTGGCCACGAGCAGGTGTGTGTGCATGAGCAGGTGTGTGGGCATGAGCAGATGTGTGTGCATGAACAGGTGTGTGGCCATGAGTAGGTGTGTGGCCACGAGCAGGTGTGTGTGCATGAGCAGGTGTGTGGGCATGAGCAGATGTGTGTGCATGAGCAGGTGTGTGTGCATGAGAAGGTGTGTGGGCATGAGCAGGTGTGTGTGCATGAAGAGCTGTGTGGCCACGAGCAGGTGTGTGTGCATGAGCAGGTGTGTGGGCATGAGCAGATGTGTGTGCATGAGCAGGTGTGTGTGCATGAGAAGGTGTGTGGGCATGAGCAGGTGTGTGGGCATGAGCATGTGTGTGGGCATGAGCAGGTGTATGTGGATGAACAGGTGTGTGGGCATGAACAGGTGTGTGGCCACGAGCAGGTGTGTGTGCATGAAGAGCTGTGTGGGCATGAGCAGCTGTGTGTGGATGAGCAGGTGTGTGTGCATGAGCAGATGTGTGGGCATGAGCAGGTGTGTGTGGATGAACAGGTGTGTGGGCATGAGCAGGTGTGTGGGCATGAGCAGGTGTGTGGGCATGAGCAGGTGTGTGGGCATGAGCAGGTGTGTGTGGATGAACAGGTGTGTGGATGAGCAGGTGTGTGGGCATGAGCAGGTGTGTGGCCATGAGCAGGTGTGTGGGCATGAGCAGGTGTGTGTGAATGAACAGGAGTGTGGGCGTGAGCAGGTGTGTGGGCATGAGCAGGCTCTGCAGGGAGCAGCTGCATGGCTGAGCTTCTCGGAGAGCTTGAGGCACAAGCATGCATCAATTGGGGGATGTGTTTTCACCATCCTGCTTTGAGGATCCTCCCACTTGAAGAAGTGAGGTTTTCCTCTGAGTCTTTTCTGTCAGTGTTTTTCACCCTCCTATTCTTTTCGAAGGCAGTTGCATGACTTGGCTGAGTTCACTCTGCTTTGTCAGTATACTTCAGGGCCTGAGGTTATCTCAAGATGGTGTGTTGGAGTCTGTACAAGTCTCATTTATTTAAAACATGGACTTGGTAAAAGAGAGTCTCTGGAGATGTAACACCTTCCTCCTCTGGCAGGCGTAGGGAGGGGAAACAGACCATACATAGCAAATATCATTTACACCATTCTAACACGTTCATAGCACTCTTACCAAACCCTAATGAAGGACTGAGAAGATGAGAGCTGTGCAGCTGTTTCGAGATGACAAAACCCAGTAAAGAAGTTGAGGTGAAGTTACTATCATACACACTGCTCCCCTACCCCCTTGCTTTGAAGAGGTATCAATATCTATAATATCAAAATGAAAACTAAATGGCTTCATACCTCTAAATTAGAAAAAAATACTGTTGTATTGTGATAGTTAATACTGATTGTCAACTCAACAGGATTTAGAATTCCTCAAGGGGGGCAAGCCTCTAGGATATCTGTGAGGGATTTTCTAGGTTAGGAAAACTGGAGTAGTAAATGCAGGTGGTGCCATTCCATGGACTGGAGTCCTAGACTGAGCAAAAAATGAAGAAGTGAGCTGAGCACCAGCACTGAGCACCAGTACTGAGCACCAGCACTGAGCACACAGCAGCACTGAACATCAGCACTGAGCACCAGTACTGAGCACACACCAGCACTGATGCCCACCAGCACTGAGCACCAGCACTAACAACCACCAGCACTGAGCACCAGCACTGGTTCCTGTCTGCTTCTTGACTGTGGACACAGAGTAACCAGCTACCTCGTACCTCCCTCCATGGCTTCCCTGGCATGGTTGACTTCAAACTGTAAGAGAAAAGAGAACTTTCCTTACATATTTTGTTCAGCCACTTAATGACAGTCACAGCAGCACTAGCACAGTCCTGTCCCCTTCAATGTATCAGCGACCACTCTCTCCTAAAACAAAGAGGCAAGACTTCGAATTGTTGGACTTAAAGCCACATTCTTGGGAAATCTGGATCCAGCTAGATCATTGCAACTTAAACTTACATCCAAGCTTTGGGCGAAGAGAAGACCCTTGTCTCTCTTTGAACACGGACTGCCTTACTCTAGACTTACATGGACTTTAACTGGGAGAGACACATCTAGCCCATAACCTGTCAGAGTGGGCAGCGTTCTGGAGAGTGTCTAACATGAGCAAAGGCACCGCCATCTTAAATCTGTTCTCTTGCCTTGTGACATGTATTATAACACCCATCATTTAAATACAGCCGTCAAGTCTCTCCGTAAAACATGTCCTCTTCAAGGAAAGTAATCGTTACTGCCTTGTGGGTATGTGCCTATGAAAATTATTTGTTGTGCTGCACGCACCGTTTACAGTTGTAACCCGAGATGTGCGGCGGAGCCATCTAATGACATCAGCTGACCCAGTGCTTCCCCATCTTGCTTGAGTTTCTTGGAAATAAATATACCGAGGGCACTGTGCCTGAGGTATAGGAGAAAGTCTGACACAGAGCCTGCTGCGCCTCTCTTCTGCCTAGGGCTGGGTGCTTTGCAGTGATTTAGTTCAGCATGGCCTCAGAGGTATCTCCTGAGGTTAAGTAAACCCATGCAAAGCAGTTTCAGGGACCCTGAGCTGTGGTGCACCGTGGAACACATACAGAATGAATTCCATCCAGCCCGGGCAACTTCCCAGAGTCCTGGAGAACTGGCTTGGTATGGATCTTTGTCCTTTACGCTGCCTTTGCTCTCTGTGTGAGGGAATGGCTCTGTTTTACCTGACTGGTGAGGTGCTCTGTCTCACTAAACTCATAGTCGGTAGGGATTCTTTGCAAGGCTGTGGTCAACTTTGTCAGCTCCACCTCTCTTGTTTCTTCATGCCATAGAGGATACAAAGTCAAATCTTTCCTATCCCAGCCTATTTTGTAGCCAGACGTAGTCATGGAATTCAATTCAAGACAAGGATACATACTAAAGAAAGCTAGGATGATTTGGGAAAGGATTCGTCTTCTTTTTAAAAGGGAAGAGTCATGTTTGGGTGGACGCATGTGTGCCCTCCCCCTTCCTCTGTGTGTGTGTGTGTGTGTGTGTGTCCTGCCTCCACTGCTTCCAAAGTTGTTTGGACTTAAATTATCAATGGCCATGGGGTGGCCAACATGGCTCAGTGTGTAAGGTGGCTTGCAGTGAAAGCTGACGGTCTGAGTTTGATCCTCAGGACCCACAGGTGGCTTGAGTGAATTGACTCCTACAAGGTGTCTTCGATCTTCACAGGAGCACCATGGCTCTGAACATGCACACGAAATAAATACACTGTAAATAAGGAAGGAGGAATTCTTCCGTCTATTCAGTTCGGTTTCTTAGGGTTATTCTTTGTACAGTGGGATACATAACTGACAGCACTATGTTCCATGATGCTCAGTCTAACGCTCAGTCCTCTCACCATTAATCTGCCCACAACACACAGTCGGTCCACAGATGTCACTCACAGCATGAAATCAAGAGCTATGCTGTGAAACCGGGCACTGTATGATGCAAGCCTCTACTCCCAGCATCCAAGAGGTAGAGCAGGGGGATCTCTGGAATCCAGGACAGCCTGGTCTACTTAGTAAGCTCCAGCCAGGGATACACAGAGAGACCCTATTGCAAGACATAGAAAGGAGCTGTGCTGGTGGCCTGAGTGCACGAGTGGAGGGAATACTACAGCCAAGCATCATAGCACTGACTGCAGGGCCTCCTTCCTTAAAATACACCTTGTCTTGCCTGCTCCAAGAGGACAAATGTGGTACTACTGCCCTGCTCGAGGAGGAACTTGGAGTTTGAAATTAAACATCTAAAGTCTTAAGGCCAAAGACCTCAGGTAAGGGCAACTGTAAGTCTTAGCATCCTTAGACTGTCATTGAGTGGTTTATATTTAATAGACTTGATGAGTTAGACAGCTTTCTAAAAGGCAACTGTGATCTGCTTTGAGGGTGTGTCAATTATGGTGGAAGATATTATGCAATTTCTTGAAGTATAATACAAATCAGTTCTCTCATTCCCTCCTTCCTCCCTCCTCCCCTCCCTCCTCCCCTCCCTTTCTCCTTCCCTCCCCTCCCTCCTCCTCTCCCTCTCCCTCCTTCCCTCCCTCCTCCCCTCCCTTTCTCCTTCACTCCCCTCCCTCCTCCTCTCTCCTTCCCTCCCCCTCCCTTCCTCTCCCTCTCTCTTCTCCTAGGAATTGAATTCTGGCCCTTTCGCACCCTGTGCATGCTAGCCAAGTGGTGGCCAACCACTGAGCTATAATCCCAGCCCTAGGTTTACTCTCTGTAAGAGTACTATAACCCAAGGCATTCCTAATTCTCTAATGGCAGAAAGGTGGGAAACACGGGTCTTTCAAAATTTCAGCCATAATACATTTGGAGTTCCCCCTCTGAGTAAATCTCAATTCCCAGAAAAAGCTATCTTTTATTTTAAAGGAAGAGAGTTTTTAGAATTTTTATATAACCATTGACATACTAAAATGTCACGGTCAAGATGCTAGGCTTGGCTGGCATTAACATCTTTAACAAGTTAGACGTGAAAAGGTATCCCTGGCAGTCAATTAGGTTACTTTCTCTGCTTGCCTAATGACTGCAGGACCCTTTGCTGTGAATTCTGGGGATAAGATTTGAAGAGTGGCTTTAGCTGCTTTTTAAAGAGACATGTTCATTGCAGTATATCAATGGCAGAAGCACATACTTTGATATCTCTAATTCCATGATGAAAAAGGCACAGATAATTATCCACTACATTTTATACCTTATATCCTACTACATATCCATATATCTTACTAATTTTATGACCTATAATTTTAGTTGACTCACACTGGGGTGCAAAACCCCTACTTATGAATGAATGCATTTATTCTGAAAACTAGAAGTTTGGATATTAAATTATATGTAATGTTTTCATGGAAACAGGTCTTCAATTTTTTAAAATTAGATTTATTTTTATTCGTATGAATGTTTTGCCTGCATGTACCTGTATGTACCATGTTCATACCTGGTCCGTGGAGGTCAGAAGGTGTCAGACACCTTGGAACTGGAGTTATGAATGGTTGTGGGCCACCATGTCTGGGAACTGAACCTGATTTCTCTGCAGGAGCAACAGGGCTCTTAACAGCTGTGCCATCTTTTGTTCTCCATTTCTATAATATATTGTGTAAAATTAATTTTAGATATCAAGGAGTCCTAAAAGGTTTTGAGATAAACTATAGAAATAAGACACATTGGGGCTGGGGATTTAGCTCAGTGGTAGAGCGCTTACCTAGGAAGCACAAGGCCCTGGGTTCGGTCCCCAGCTCCGAAAAAAAGAACCAAAAAAAAAAAAAAAAGAAAAGAAAAGAAATGACACTACTCTGTGTGTGTGTGTGCGCGCGCGCGCGCGCATGTTCATGTCTGTATAATTGCACAGGTGTATGGGTGGGTGCATGTGGAGACCATAGGCCAATCTTGGGTATTGTTCCTCAGAAGCCATCTGTTTTTTGTTTTTTGTTTTTGTTTTTAAGTGTGTGTATGGGATTGCATATATGGGGGAGGGTGCTTGTGTGTGCCCATGTGTATAGACGCCTGAGGTTGACACTGGGAATCTTCCTCAATTGCTTCCTACCGTGTCCATTGAGGCAGCCTCTCAATGAATCCAAGGAATCTCCCAAAACGTGCTGAATCTAGCCAGCCAGTGTGCTCAGCCTGCTCTGTAGCCACAGAAGAAGCCCACTTTCTGAGCTCTGGAATTGCCCATGCACTGACACGCTCACTCACTGAGCGTTGATGTGGGGACTGGAACACTTGTCATGTGTGCTGCTTACATGGTACATGCTTAACTGTTGAGCCATCTCCCTGGTCACACCTTAAAGACAAGGTCTCTCTCACTGGAACCTGGACTCACAGATTCAGCAAGGCTGTCTGGTTAGCAAGCCCCAAAGATCCACAAGAGCACCCACAGCCTCTTCTTTCGCTGTGTCCCATGGGTGCTAGGATCCAACTCAGGTTCTCATGACTGACAACCCGACTTTACTGACTGGCCATTGCAGCTATCACAGCATGCTAAATGGCTTCTAAGATGACTACAGTCACTTGTATGCATTTGCCATGGGAAGGCATGCCTTCTTGGATGTCATCTCTGACATTTGGTCAATATCTAAAAATCATATAAAAACCCTTAGCTGAAGAACTACTGGCAGTTGAAGGCTTCTGGTAGAGGAAGAGACACTTTTTTTTTACACTCCAGTGGATGACCCCATATCTTGGAGTATATGGTCAGCACAAACCAACCTTGGTGGATTATTAAAAAAACAGAAACCAAAAGAGGACATAGAGCTGGGAAGGGGTGAGCAGGTGGGGGTGGATCTGGAAAGAGATATAAATTCTCAAATATGAAGAGAATTACATTGAGATGGGGGGGAGGGAGGGAGAGAGAGAGAGAGAGAGAGAGAGAGAGAGAGAGACTATTCTCAGCAAGCTGTAGTGTACAGCTGTAATCTCATCACTCAGAAGGCTGAAGAGATGGATTGTGGGTTTGAAGGAAGCCAGGGATACATAGTAAGACCCTGTCTGTAGTTACAGTGTTATCTCTGCATTGCTCCAGAAAACAGATACAGTAGCTGTTGAGAAGCTCAATCCCATCCCCCACACCCAAAAATTCCTGTTTTCTTAACTATAACCCATCTTTCTTAAGTCTTTTCACATCCCCAACACTCAAAAAAATTCCATATACGTCTCAGTCTATATTTTCTGAGACGTTGTGTCATTAGGCATAGCTTAGTTGGAGGAAAACTCTTATGTTTCCTTCTTACCATGTGCTCTGCTTTCTGGTGTGATGAATACCCTGGCATAAGTGACTTGGGAAAGAAAGGGATTAGTGCAGTTTCACACTTTCTGGTCGCAGTCCATCAGGGCAGGGAATGCACAGGGACAGCAGGGCCACGGGCAGCTGGCCATGTCACACTCACACTCAAAGGTGGAGGAATGAGTGTGTGCACGCGCACTTGCTGTGCTCAGCTTGGTTTTCGCAGAGTTCAGGGCCCTGCCTTAAGAATGGAGCCACCCATCACCCATCGTGTGCTGCAGTCCCTCACTGGGACTTTCTTTTGAGGTGACTCTAAATTGTGTTGAGTTGACATTTAAGCTGACTTCACACTGTTTTCTCCATGTTTCCTCACCAATCAATTATTAGATCTTTACTTCTCTTCTTTTTTAATTCTTCATGGATTGTAATTAATTAATTAATTAATTAATCAATCATGTAAATGCACACCTGCTACAGCACACGAGTTCTCTCCGCCCTCCATTCAGGTCCTGGGGGCCCGCTGTTTTCATACTCTGTCTCCTTTCTCTATCTGTCCACGAACCTGGAGTTCCCAATCCACACTCTCATGTTTGCTAACCCACTTCCCTTCTTGAACAAAGTGCACAAGGCAACCATGAAACACAGTGAAGAATAGTGACCCCTGCTTTCAGAACATACCTCTAACTCTGAAGCCATTTCTCTGTTCTACAGACCAAAGCGTACACACTGAGTGGTACATACTGGCATCCTGTGACCAAAAGGTGGGACCCTGAGAAGTGCGACAACAGGAAATGGTTTCTGAGTGTGCAAGAAGCAAACTCAGTTAAAAATAAATCACATACAATGAATCCATGGTGTGCTCACCTGTGTGCTTTAGACTACTTCGTGTGGTCTCTGTTCTGAATGTTAACACTCAAGCACCTTGCACTATGGAGGGTGTACTTATAGCTTATTGGCTAATGTTTTATTTAATGCCTATTATACACACACACACACACACATATATATATATAATATATATATATGTATATATAATCTCCAGGGTCACATAAAAATTCTCCAGTGAACAGATATCAGGAGTGATAAAAGTTTAGGAAGCCACATAAAAATATATACAATGTATGCCAACCGCTAGTTTATCTTTCATATGTGAATGTGTGTTCCCACCCTGAGCATACACACACAGGCATGCATGCAAACACATACCATGAGCACACACATATGCACGCCATGAGCACACACATGCATGCACACACATATGTACATACGCACACACATCATGAGTAAACAGACACATACATACACATGCACACACACATGCACATACCATGAGCACACTAATATATGCACACACCATGAGCACACACATGCATGTATCATGCACATGGATGTGCACACACACACACTCCCACAGTCACTGAGTCATGACTTTCCTCCCACCTGATGCATTATCACAATTTCACCATCTCCTTTTGTATTCCTACTTTATTCAAGTCAAACATCTAGATTCATTGATAAAAGCTTTTTCTTTTGTTTATTTATTGTTATGAGTTTTTGCTCGAGGATTGCTTTTGAAGAAAAGTGGTCAAAGATAATTTTATTTACTTATTTGAAACAAAAAAAAAATCTCCAGGGAAGCAACTGAAGAACAAATGCTCTTGTGACTGTGACAAGAGCCTGACGCTGTTGCTGAGAACGGGACTTGGGTCCTTTGCTAGGGTGTACGTACTCCTAACTGCTGAGCCCTCTCTCCAGTTTCTACATTAGTTAGATAAGTATTCACCAGTTAAATGTGCCGAGAGGACAGAAACACTCTCTCTTGGCTCTGTGGAATACAGCACACTCAACTAGCTACACGGCGGTGTGTCGGATAAGCTGAATTTTCAGTTCAGTTTCATTCTAATTGACTTAAATATTAATTCGATATGTTGCAGTGGCTGATGGACAAGGCAACTGTGGACTGCAAAGCGGAGAAGCTAAAGCAAGGCTTCAGTCAAACCGTCTGGCATTTCTAGCAGAGCTATAGGTTTATTGTCTCTCCCCTCATAGACAATTAAATGAGACCAATTCTCCAGAAGCATCGCTCATGCCATCTGTGGGCCTGCGGACCCCAGCTGAGGAGTGAGACTACTATAAGGCTGGAATGTGAGGCAGTAGGACAGATCCGTAAGTTATCTTTTTATCTACCGTAAGAAAATACCCTTTTCTGGTTGGTGTGATAGCTATGGGAACCCTAGAGACACAGACCCTCCGTAAGGCTTTCCAATTCACAATCCACTTGTGGACAATCAAATTTTGAATATGAGGCAAACAAAAATTTAAAAGATTGGTTTTTAGTGTATCGCAAGTTCCTGGCGACGATGACTTCGGAGGGACTTGAATATAGTGCTTGTGTTAAGAATGAAAGTTTCAGGGCAGCTGAGAATATTATGGACTGCATTAACGTGAATTTCATTTCTAACTACCGTTCCTCCATGAAGCATCACTCATCGGGCTAAATAAAGGTTCATATTTAAATCCTGCAAAATGCAGGGGAAGCCTGGATTTCTCTATATGTTAGTTCATGGAAATCAAACACCTCTGAAACGTGGGTTCCCATTTACTGAAGGGCACTAGTGCCCTTAATAAGAGGGGGATTTCGTGCTTGAGGCAAACTGATTGACCTTGACAACAAGAGTGTTCACAAGAGCCTGGTGAATATTAATTTTTCCTCTTTCCTGCATTGGCTATAGCTGTTGACTAATTCATGCTGACACATGGTCAAATTAACGAGCACACTGGTAAGACTTTCCCACTGTTTGAATTACCCACCGTATTTTGGGACCTTGGTAGGTTATTATTGGCAAGCTGTCACCATCTCTTCAAAATCTTCCAGAATACCTTTCAATCCATCATGTGTGTCCACGCTCATGTCCTAAGTGTTTGCTTTAAAGTAGGCGCGTGCACTCCCAAAATCTTCCATTGGGGTCCCGGAGACTAGGTCAAGATGTGATCTGTATTATTATGCTCAAACTGGGATAAACTGGTTTCAGCAGCGCTGGTACACGGCAGGCTTGATGCACCCAGAGTGTCATACTCAACTGAGTGCCACTTTCATCCCGTCCTTGCCATCTGTAGAATGACATCAAAGGGGAGAAGGCAGGAGCAGATGGCACTGTGGTTTATGAGAGCAAAAGTCACACCCACAGCGCGCCGCTGAGTGAGGAAAGTGAGGAGAGGCCCAGATAGAGAGCAGAAGGGAAGTAAAGCAGGGTTGTGCTAGCATTGTGACCTACTGAGCCTCCCTCCCTCCTGACAGGAACAGCGGGCCATATCATCATATCTACCCATTCCCAGCACAAGCTTTCAGTAGGGTCTTGTCATGGTTTGCAAGACTCCAACCTCCTTGGCCTTAGAAGATCTTTTCAGGTGGTTGGCACCCACACAGGTCCAGCCCCATTTTGCCTAGAACTTGAAGTAGGTGTAAGCAGAGGTCCAGATTAAGAGAAGGGTATATGAAAGGGCAAAGCCAGAGCTGCTGGAGATTTAAGGGCTGTAAATGTCACAAAGCAATAGCTTCTTCACTAGTGGAAAAATTAAGTGTCAGGTCTGGTGGCTTGGCTCAGTTGGTTAAGTGTCTGCTGTGCAGGCATGAAGATTTAATTTAGATCTCTGGCATCCATGTAAAGGTTAGGTACCAGGGCATGACTCTGTGATCCTAGCATGGGGGAGGTAGAGACAGATGAGGCTCCTTGGCTTCACAGGATGGTCAGACTAGTTGATCACTGAGAGATCCCATCTCAAATAGTAAGGTAGAGGAGAAACCTCAAAAGGCACCCAATGTTGACCTCAGGCTTTCACATATGCCTATACACACCCCACAACACACACACACACACACACACACACACACACACACACACACACACACACAAGGTGTACATTTTTACATACATATGCATATAACCACATGAACACACATGGGGTGGGGAAATTGGATTTTATAGGGAAATCTCTGAAATGAAGTTAAGATAAAACTCTTCCTATCAATCTCTGTGTATCGCAGTAGAAATTTGGGGAAGTCATCCAGTCTTGGCAGCAACAGCAGAGAAGGCCAGAGCAACAGGTGCATCACTTCCTTCTAAGCCTTAAAAGGATTGCAGTTGTTTTACAAGTAGCCATCTTTCCTACTACAAGGAAGATCATTAACTTATGCACAGTGCCTAGGTTTTTCTCTGCCATAAAGATGAGTGAAATTCTTTCTTTGCAGGGGAAAATGGCTGAAAGTAGAAATCATCATGTTAAACAAAATAAGTCAGCTAAAATGAACTCTCTATTTTAGCTAAGATGTATATTAGCTCTGCCAAAGAAGCTGAAGAAGGGGAGATAAAGGCCAGCAAGAATGTTCAGTGGTAAACGCACAGGTGACCAAGCCTGATGATCTGGGTTTGTTTGATCTCTAGGTCCCACATGCCATCATGCCATAGAGAACTGAACCCTGAAAGTTGTCTCCTGACTCCCACATGAGTTCTACCCACCACACACACCAAC